>NC_090337.1:65715547-66015547 GCF_035084215.1 Heptranchias perlo | reverse complement strand
ACTGGTGGGGGAGTCTAAAACTAGAGGTCATAAATATAAAATAGTAGCTAATAAATCCAGTAGGGAATTCAGGAGAAACTTTGTTTACCCAGTGAGTGGTTAGAATGTGGAACTCGCTACCACAATGAATAGTTGAGGCAAATAATATAGACGCATTTTATGGGAAGTTAGATCAGCACATGCGGGAGAAAGGAATAGAAGGGTATCCTGACAGGGTTAGATGAAGTAGGGAGGGAGGAGGCTTGTGTCAAGCATAAACACTGGCATGGACCAATTGGGCCGAATGGCCTGTTTCTGAGCTATACTTTCGAACTAACTTGATGCACACAGGCATGCAAAGCACAGTACCTCTTTTGAGGTCATGTGTCCTAGCAGTCCATGTAGGGGCTACTGAAACACATTAAAAATAATTCTCCATTTCAGTATATAAAACGGCCGCCTTGGCCCCAAGGCAGCTCCTGCATGTATCCTGCCAGCAGATCAAAGTGTCTCCGTCACTCTGGAAACGGGGCATTATGAAGACTAAGACCTAGAGGATAGGGGAAAAACATTTTTATTAAAACTTATTTGCTAGTTTTTAAAAATTGAGATATTCAAGTCTGAACTTGGAAATCAGTTGAGCCAACAGAAGGATTATTGGATTATTATCCAGCCCAGTTCCCGCCTAGTGCTGATGTGTCACATTTATTTGGCTCTCTTGCAATTTTATTTCCTCCTCTCCTGAATGTCGTGATTTCTGCTTGTCCAGTTCCACAGGTGCCTGTGACTTCCTAGTATCATATCCACCTGGCCATTTTTCATGCAAGTATCTATCACCTTGGCATGCTGCTCACCTGTAGGGTGACGACATTCACTCGCTGACTGGGAGCAGGCGTCACAGGATAGCAAGCAATCTGGAGCCTGGCTGATTCTTTCTCTCTGCGCTTCTTGCTGTCGACGTTGGCCAGGTGTACTGCTCAGAGTGCAGTCATGGCTCAGATTAACTAGTATTTTAAAAAAAACTTGAGACCCTCTTGGTCTGCGTGTGTGGTTCAGTTCCACACCATGCAATACATTTACCCACCGACTCCTCGGGGGAGCTTTCCAAATTTTTAGCCTCCATCTCCAACTGGGCCAGGTTTGAGACCAGAGGCTAGATTTTCAGCCAGTGGGTAGAAGATCTCGAGTTTCAAAGGTGAAGGGACTGTGTCTTACCCACCATGTGCCTATCCAAGAGAGGAAACTTCCTTTTAGTTTGGATTTGAACCCACGTTGAATTTAAAAATCTATAGTTTATAGTTGAAATATAATCATATTTGTGCTTTGATATACTTTGGAAACATTCTGTATAATTTATTTTTTTTGAATTGCTAAGTAACTTGAATTCTTAATCTCCCCAGGCTCCAGATATGAGTAGCTCCGAAGATTTTCCAAGTTTTGGCGCTCCGGTTGCTCCAAAGACTTCACCATGGGGACCGAAGAGGTTCTGAGCTGGAAGAAGCTCTCCTCCCTCCTCTCCCCTCCCCCTCCTCTCCCCTCCCCCCCCCTCCCCCTCCCCCTCCCCCCCCCCCCCACTCCCCCTCCCTCCCTCCCCCCCCCCACTCCCCCTCCCTCCCTCCCCCCCCCCACTCCCCCTCCCTCCCTCCCCCCCCACTCCCCCTCCCCACTGCTGGGCTGCCAAGATGTGCTTCCTGTTTGATTCCAATTCAGCAGCCTAGCATATAATTAGCATAGCAAAACTACTTCCTGTGTCACAATCGTTTCCAAAAACACAAACGCCGTGATTGATGGTCATACTTGTGAGCCTCACTTATATCCACGCAATCGCGCGCTCTAAACCACACGGCATTCCACAAACCCTGACAAACACCACTCGATTTGAAAACAGCCCGGCGATAACTTGATTCCTAACTTGTTCCATACTCACCGAAAGACCTGTCCAAACCACATTTACCCAGGCTCAGCACTAGACACACAACTTGGTCCGCAGTTTATTTCAGTCAAATCGACATTTGCAGGGGTTTGAAGCAAAGATTGGGTGAGGTTGTGGTCTCCTGTTTGCCCCTGAAACCAACACCCTTTTGCCCACCTTTGCAGTTTTCCTGGTTGAGTGCAATCGCTTTAACCCTTCAGCTACCAGTTGCCATGGAGCCCTAAGCCCATTTTGACACCAGCGCTTGAAACCTGGCTGTGAATCCGATTGGCAATTTCAACTTTAAACCACAGCGCACAAAACTGACATAGACTGCCTCCATTTAAATTAAAACCTAAATTGGCCATGTTCCTCCCGATCAAGTAGGCCATTGTACCAGGGTCGCTCAACATTCGTGGCCTGTTTGTTGCTTTCCTCTCATCCTCGGGGATATGCCATTGCGCACACAGTGATATCGCATTGTCCAAAAATGAGGCCCTGAACCAACCCTTAAGCACAGAGTGTAAATGGAGCTCTACTGATCATAACAGGGCCAACAGCAGATGAGCACTGAGGGGATTAAGAAATGCAAAAACAAGCCAAATGGATTCTCTTAAACTGTCCCACAGCCAAAGACTCATTGACTGACTTGCCATTTGCAAACGGCACAAAGCCAGGGCAGTGACTGATGATCTATCATGAAGGGTGAGGCCACAAACATGCAGCCTGCTCCTATTGCAAAGACCCCTGGGGTGGTAAATTTATTTTCCCCCCAAATTTCTTTCATAATGCAGATTTTCTTTTAATAAGAAATTTTGCTTCCATTGAGAAAACTCAGACAAATTAGAATGGTGTATATTTGTTTAACCGTGGCTTTGCTTAGTGTTTCTGAACAGTTTCCATGTACAGAAAAGGCACTAAATTATCAGAGTTTTGTGCATGTGTGTATATATTATACATATCTCACATACATGATATTGACTTTGGGCCAGTCAGTGCATCAATTCCAAAGAGTTTGGGAGAGGCTAAATTATAGAATCTACATTCTAATGTCAGAATGTACAAACTACACCACCTATTTGTATTTTGATGTAAACTGTATCTTGAAGGGGAAAGGGAATCTCTCCAATCCCAAAGTGGAATACATTTTCTCATGCGGGTGAGTACTGCCCAAATCAAACTGTAAGAAGGGGGAGTTGTGCAACCCCCCCCACCAACACTACAGGTTCTGGGCCAACACTGTCAGGCCGGTAAATTCATACCAAAACTATTTGCCGGCTTTTGGTTCCTGATAAATCGTGCACTCGGGTTAATCCATGGCAGAGCTTGGCACAGTTACAGTACCCAAAGGTTGGGGGGAGGGAGAGCAGACTGCATGGCCTGTGAAAAGGAAGAGCATCTCCTTTTATAGCTTGGGTCTCACCCACCATCGGTAATGCTGCTCCCAGTGACTGGGTCCTTACTACTTTCATGGGAGTGGGGTAGAATGAGTTAGTTGTCCTTTAGGGTTGGATGGTTTGAGAAACTGAACTTGCTGAAATGTAAAAGGAAAAAAAAACTTAACAAAAACACTAAGGCATTGGAAATGAGGTCATCTGTTTTGATTTTAACTTCTCCCTGTTGTCTCTGGTTCCCTGCTGTCTCACTTCACTGTGAAAGAGACTTTGCCTCAGGACCTGCAGCCCAGAGAGTTGAAGCCATTTTATTTTCAGACTTTTGTTTCCAAGTCATTATCCATTGTGTTTTCTGTCGACCTAATGGAAAACCTGGTCACATCGCTGTGAATTTCTCCGATTCTTAAACTTAGCTGGTTCTGATCTTTGCTTCCAAATCTTTTAGATTTGGATGGAACCTATCTTTTTTTAATCTTGCTGAATACTGGTAACGAATTGATTTCTAATCAATTAAAAGTTGCCTAGTTTGTTGAGCATTCCTGTCACACGCTTCACTATGTAAACCAGAAGAAAAAAATCCAGCCTTTTTTTCCCCCATATACCTTTTACTCTTCTCCCCCCCACCCCCCCCCCCCCCCACAAAAAGAACTGGTTTGATTAGGCTCTGATCAGGTTGAAGGCCAATATCAGGCTGTGCTCCTTCAATTTGCCCAAAGACGTAACAGTATTTAAGTGGTTTCTGAATGAGCAACTGCGTTAGATTAGTGGCCCCTTCATGTGTAGGGACGTACTGCCTCTCCCAGAACCTGGCTATCTTTTAGTCAAGATGGTCTCTTTGCTGGCACTTTAAAGCCAAGGTGGGACTACACTTGCACGCCTGTGGAGTCTGCACCTTGCAGATTTAAACAAAGTTTGTAGATCCCCGTTTAATAATAATTTGATTTCCTGGGGTAAAAATTGGCTTTTCTTTTGAAACAACTTGCTGTCTTCTCAGGGCTTCAGTGTGCAATTCCCTTCTCTGGCGCAGGCTGAGAATGCTAGCTGAAGGCTGACTTTCCCCTAATGTAAAGAGCAAAGTGGAAATAATGTACTACAGTCACCAGGGTGCATATTTGATACCACATTCTCCAGCAGAACACAGCTCAGCAAGTGTTGCCAGCCTGACGGCACAATATAGGTCAGCTAACTTTCAAAGTCAATGTCCCAAGCATTAGGTACCATGTCCTTTTTTTCTGTCCTTTTGTTCAAGCCATCAATGTTCCAATGCCATTTTTCTTGTCTGCTATCGACCCCTGCCCTGTTGATATTATAGTAATGAAGGATTTGAGAAACAGGCCTGTTTTCACTGCTCACACCTGTTCAAGTCTTCCATGTTGATGCAATACAAAGAACAAGCAGTTTCCATGTAAGACCCATTGGCCTTAACTCTGAATGGAGATATGCAAATGTACAGGAGATATGGATGACACTGGAATTTTATAAATCCAAAATAAAAAATTGAATAACTAGTATTTCTGGACTGTTCACCTGTGGTTTTGTTGCAAAGCCTGTATAAAGGCTAGCTACTACAATATGTGGTGAAATTATCATTTATCCAGTTTGCTTGTGCGTTCTTGGCAATTTACATGAATAGATCGAAGGACATCCACCAATGTAGACTTTGTTTTAGCAACAACTTTGACCAGTTACTAAGCAATATATGGATAGATGGGTAATGTAATATATGTCATTTGTATGCTGGTATTAATCACCAGGGTAGATTGAGGTTCATTCTACTGTTGCTACAGCCCCATCATAGGAACAGGAGTTGGCCATTCAGCCCCTCGAGCCTGTTCCACTATTCAATTTGATCATGGCTGATCTGTATCTCAACTCCATTTACCCACCTTTGTTCCATATCCCTTGATACCCTTACCCAATAAAAATCTTTGGCCAACAGGCATGTGATTCCTTCAATACTATTAGCAAGGTAGCTACATGAATTAATCCACATGCTTTCATGAAGTATTGTTGCCTTGATCTGATAGCTAGGGATGAAAATGGTGCTGTGTCTAAGCTAAGGGTAAAGTCTGAGAGCTTTCCACAGCTGTTTTCTGTACTACGTTTGGGATGCTTCCTTTGTAGATATAGATTGAACAATTAAATATCATTAGATGATACAGCATAGATCTTCATTCTTTGACTGTGGTTCAGCTTCCATGTGCAAACCCACATACTTTCATGGATACTTGGCATGCTAAAATCTTAAAGGCATCACGCCTGTGTTTCCCCTCTGTTCCCTCGTTTCCCCTGCCTCCTTTTCCTCCTTCCTCCTTCCCCCTTTCCCCTTCCTGCAATGTCTAGGAAATCAGCCAAAAAGTCACTTGTGTCATGTGGCATTGAGTGCCAACTCACCCCCAAGACTGCAGACTAGTGTCAGGAAAAAACCCTTCACAATGTGCTCGGGTTAAGAGGGGCATTAACTCGGGACCATACCGTGTGGCTACCCATTTCCCCGAACAGCAATTACCTGCATGCACAACCTGAAACCCCCTTCCTCCAGTTTTATCAGGGAGATACCACTGCATTGCCTACTTCAGCTCTCCCATGCCACTTGGCGCACGCACTCCTCCGTTGCTAACCTTCAGCTAACTTAATGCTGTTGCAGAAGAAAATGGTGCACAAGGCCTGTGAGAGATAGGCCATGAGGTAGGAGTAAGTTATGGAGTTTATAGGGAGACACTCTGCTCTTGCTGTGGGTGATGGAAAGGGTGGGGCATAGTGCTGGTGCCAGGTTAGTGACTGAACACTTACACTGTTGCTGCAGCATCCCTGTGAAGAATTAGAGCCACAAGCTTTCACCCTTTATATTGTTATTCCCAAGGGGATAATGCTCACCTATTACTAGCTTGTATTCTCCTTTGATGGAGAGATTCAAGCCCACCCAAGAGTTCCTGCAGAGACCACCCCTCTCACTGTTCCTCAGCCCAACCCCCTCTCACGTACCCCTTTGGGTCACTCCCACAAAGCAGCTCAGATACTTCTGGCTGGGGTGCTTAGATAGTGAGGATGTGGCGCCAGGTGATTCATAGAGGGAGCTGGAGGAACTTGGGTGAGGATGTGCCACCTTTTCCATCAGAGGCTGAGGATAGGGTTTTCCATGGCTTAAGAGTCATGCCTGAACCGTGTTGTTTGGAGACCACCAGTCAGGAAATCACAAGGCTTGTGAGGTTACTGTGAGAGAAAGTCTTAATACCCATATTAAGGGGACAGTCACATTTCAATTATATTGTTCATGGAGGTTAAGCTACATTCAAGGAATGAGGAAAAGCCCCAACAAATGTAGGTGTTGTACCATTCTTCAATCTTCCTTTCTACCCTACTTCTAGTTCTTTTTAAAAGTGTTTGTTTTAGTCTTATGTTTTGTCTACTTAACCATTTAGGTCTGGCTTTCAGTATTCATGCTTATATGGTGTACATCTCTTTTGCACTCTGTTTTAAAAAATATATATTCCATTCTTGCTAAATATTTTATCCTTCAGTATCATTTCTCAATGTGTTGTTATTTTACTCTTAAATTTGCTCTCTCAAAACTTAGTCTGTCCATTTAATTGTTCCTCTCTCCAGGCCAGCCAGCAGGGTTGGAACTAATACCATTTTAACCACTAGTACTCGTATGCTGTCCAACATTCAAACTGTTCTTCATCTTGGGCTTATTACTAAATACCAGTATCCAGTGCTCTCAGCCCTTTCCTCCTGCATCAGTGGCAGCTGCTGGAGATTGGGATCTTCCTAAAGGAGAATGTAATCATTCTTGGCTTTGGGGTAGGCAGATTCGCCAGTAGCTGATATCTTTCCATTCTTGGATAATCTCCTTGTTCTCTCAAATAATTCCACTTAAGTGGCCTCTTCTTGTAGCGAGTCTAAAGGCTGCTCCCATTACGTAGGAATTTTGATCCAACTGCAGGAGTTTTGTCAGATGAATTATGCATTTCAAAACATTGGGCTGCATAATGATGATTGCCTCTGAGCTGCCCTCAGTCATGTACTGGCCTCCCACACAGATGGAATCAGCCAGAGCCCAAGTGCTTACGTGAGGCATTTATTAACGTATCTGCTATAACAATTAACCAGTTTTTAAACAAAAGGGAACTGATCTGCTCTTCAAGAGTTGACCATTAAACACAGGTGCTAAAAGCCAGAAGCATGTTTAGATGTGAACTCCATAATTAATATTTTAAATTATTGTACTTCTCTCACAAGCAAACCTTCACCCAGTGTGTGATCCATATGCTGCTGTGTTGAACAAATGTGGGCACCCACCAAATTAATGGATGCCATTCCTTTTCCCCCCACAGTGCACCCTGGGAATGGTTGAAGCACTGGCCTTTTGTGCTCGGTAACTGTATAATTAACTTACTGCACATATTTGTGTCACACAAAAAAAAATCTAAACTTTAAATGAGCCAAAATTCTCCACAAAAGTTTACAGCACAATCTGATGTAATTCATCTCCACTGCACAAAGCAGAGGAATGTTGGTTTCCAAAAATGATTGAATTTTGAAATAAAAAATGGAGGGGTGCCCCCTTCTGAGGACAAGGACAAGTGAGCTCCATGTAAGCTGCTTCAACCATGGGAGGCTGTCAATCACTTCACAGCCAAGTCAGACCCCGTTCTTGACCGATGGCCATGCATGTGCAATGATCACTGGCTAGCGATCGATCCTCCTATTCTTTGGCCTGGCTAAGTGAGCCATTGTTTATTGCCATATGTTTTTGTTTATTATTGAGAAACATAAGTGAAAGGATAACTGCCATCTGCGTCCACGTTGGGGGGAAAGGGAAGGAGCCAGACGTGTTTTGAAGGAATATGGGGTGGGCAGGAGGAAAAGGGAGAAGCCAGTGTGGTACTTCCATCAGGGGAGTGGGCAAGAGGAAAGAAGTCAAGAACAGCACTTTGGGTGGAAGGAGAGTGCTGGCATCAACTAAGGATGGAGGATGGAATAAGAATGATGGCGTTAACTGAGCTGGGGTGGGGGAGTACCAGATGGAAGGAGAGTGCCAGCATCAACAGAACGGAGTGGACACAAGGATCATGTCAGTATCAACTAAGGAAAGCAGCACAAAGAACATGCCAACATTATTGAGGGGGATAGGAAGGAAGGAAAATGCCAGCCTCTACTGAGGGGGAGTAATTGGGGGAAAAGAGTGCGCCAGTATTAATTGGGGGAGAGAAAATGGCAGTACTAATCGGGGGCGGGGTGCGGTGGAGGAGGAGGAACAGAATGCCAGTAATAATCGGGGGAGGGGGGAGATAATACCATCCTTTAATTAAGGAAGAAGCAAGGAGCTTATTAGCATTAACTGAGAAGGGAGGAAGGGGAAGAAAGGAAGGACAGCACAGACATTAACTGAGGGAACGTCAGATGGAAAGACTGTCAGCATTAACTGAAGAGGGGTAGGAATGAGAGTGCAGGCACTAACTAAGGAGAGGGGGTGAGGGAAGTGTGTCAGATTGAACTAGGGGGAGGGGAGAACTGCCTGGTTGAATTTAGGGGAGAGGGAGAATAGTGCCAGCATTAACTGTAGGGGGAGAGACTGTGAGGGTGGGAGAATGGATTCTCTTCCATTGCTGGGAAGTGCCTTTATTTTCAAGTGAAGATTTTGCTGCAGCTTTTCTTCTTTGCCCAAAACCTTCTATTTCAGACGTCGCCATCCCAATCTAAGGGACTGCCATGCTCCTGAAGCCTCCCAGAGTGAAGTGATAGCTCTCTGGAGATAGTGGAGCTCTGGTTAACTGCCCATATTATTGCTGAGTAATAGACCATAACAGACTGGATTGTCAGGCTGTGAATGGACCAGACTCAGTCTCCCCCATGCCTATCTCCACCCTCCTATTTCTCTCATGCCCTCATTATTACAGTCTCGCCTGTTAGATTGGGCCACTGTGAGGGATTTGGAGGGATGCATATCGTTCATGTCCACATTTGAGCAGGGTTATTTGCCAACTCAGCTCTAGTGGAATATTGATGTTCCCCTGACTACATGGTGTGCACTGTGGATAGTTTGTATATAACGGTTTGAGTGTGTGGTCCACACTGTGAATGATGGACACAGTTAGCAGGAGCCAGGCTGGTGTGTGAAGATGAGGAATTGTTGTACAATCAGTGTGGGCTGGAGCCTGAGCAAGGGAAGAAAATGTAATGGTCACAAAGTATCAACAAGCAGCTCAAGCTCGGTCATTCCTTCACTGCTGCATTTCTTTTCTATGGAGATTAAAAGATCCAGCGTGACACCAGATCATAGAATCAAACAGCACAGAAGGAGGCCATTCAGCCCATTGTGCATGTGCCAGCTCTGTGCAAGATTGATTCCTGGGATGGGAGGGTTGTACTATGAGCAGAGATTAAGTAGAATGGACCTATACTCTCTGGAGTTCAGAAGAATGAGAGGTGATCTCATTGAAACGTATAAAATTCTGAGAGGGCTTGTCAGGATAGATGCTGAGAGGTTGTTTCCTTTGGCTGGAGAGTCTAGAAGTAGGGGGCATAGTCTCAGGATAAGGGGTTGGCCATGAGATGAGGAGGAATTTCTTCACTCAGAGGGTTGTGAATCTTTGGAATTCTCTACCCCGGAGGGCTCTGGATGCTGAGTCAATGAGTATATTCAAGGCTGAGATCGATAGATTTTTGGACTCTAGGGGAATCAAGGGATATGGAGATTGGGCGGGAAAGTGGAGTCAAGGCTAAAGATCAGCCATGATCTTATCGAATGGCGGAGCAGGCTCGAGGGGCCGTATGGCCTACTCCTGCTCCTATTTCTTATGTTCTTATCCAATTAGTCCCACTGCTCTTTCCCCATTGCCGTGCAAGTTTTTCCTTTTTGAAGTATTTATCCAATTCCCTTTTGAAAGTTATCATTGAATCTGCTTCCACCGCCCTTTCAGACAGTGCATTCCAGATCATAACAACTCGCTGCATAAAAAAAATGTTCCTCATCTGCCCCCGGTACTTTTACCAATTATCTTAAATCTGTGTCCTCTGGTTATCGACCCTCCTGTCAGTAGAAACAGTTTCTCCTTATTTACTCTATGAAAATATACATTCCATTGAGAAATAAAAACTCCACGGGAAAAGTAAGAACTTAAGAAATGGGAGCAGGAATAAGGCATCCGGCCCCTCGAGCCTGCTCCACCATTCAACAAGATCGTGGCTGATCTTCTACCTCAACGCCATTTTCCTGCACTGTCCCCATATCCCTCAATGCCTTTAATATCTAGAAATCCATCGATCTCTGTTTTGAATGTACTCAATGACTGAGCGTCCACAGCCCTCTGGGGTAGAGAATTCCAAAGATTCACCACCCTGAGTGAAGAAATTTCTCCTCATCTCAGTCCTAAATGGCCTACCCCTTCTGAAATATTTGTATGTAAAAGTGATCCACCCGTGGCTAATTAAAGAAGTTAAAGAGAGTATTAGATTGAAAGAAGAGGCCTATAATGTTGCCAAGAAGAGTAATAAGCCTGGGGATTGGGAGAGTTTTAGAAACCAACAAAGGGCGACCAAAAAATTGATTAAAAAGGGAGAAAATAGAATATGAAAAGTAAACTAGAAAGAAATATAAAAACGTATTGTAAGAGCTTCTACAAGTATGTAAAAAAGAGTAGCAAAAGTAAATATTGGTCCCTTAGATGCTAAGACAGGAGAAATTATAATGGGGAATTGGGAAATGGCAGATGCGTTAAACAATATTTTGTATTTTGTCTTCACAGTAGAAGACACAAAAAGCATATCAAAAATAGTGGGGAACCAAGGGGTAAATGAGAGTGAGGAGCTTAAAACTAAAAGCCGACAAATTCCCTGGACCTGATGGCCTACATCCTAGGGCTCTAAAAGATGCAGAGATAGTGGATGCATTGGTTATGATCTTCCAAAATTCTCTAGATTCTGCAACGGTCCCAGCGGACTGAAAGGTAGCAAATGTTACCCCACTATTCAAGAAGGGAGGGAGAGAGAAAACACGGAACTACAGGCCAGTTAGCCTGATATCCGTCGTCGGGAAAATGCTGGAATCCATTATTAAGAAAGTGGTAACAGGGCACTTAGAAAATCATAATATGATTAGGCAGAGTCAACATGGTTTTATGAAAGGGAAATCGTGTTTGACAAATTTATTAAGATTTTTTTGAGGATGTAACTAGCAGGGTAGATAAAGGGGAACCAGTGGATGTGGTATATTTGGATTTTCAAAAGGCATTCAATAAGGTGCCACATAAAATGTTGTTACACAAAGTAAGGGCTCATGGGGTTGGGGGTAATGTATTAGCATAGATGGAGGATTGGTTAATGGACAGAAAACAGAAAGTGGGGATAAACAGGTCATTCTCAGATTGGCAGGCTGTAACTAGTGGGGTACCGCAAGGATCAGTGCTTGGGCCTCAGCTATTTACAATCTATATTAATGACTTAGATGAAGGGACCGAGTGTAATGTATCTAAGTTTGCTGATGATAGAAAGCTAGGTAGGAAAGTAAGCTGTGAGGAGGATGCAAAGAGGCTGCAAAGGGATATAGACAGGTTAAGTGAGTGGGCAAGAAGGTGGCAGATGGAGTATAATGTGGGGAAAGTTGAGGTTATTCATTTTGGTAGGAAGCATAGAAAAGCAGAATATTTTTTAAATGGTGAGAAACTATTAAATGTTGATGTTCAGAAAGACTTGGGTGTCCTTGTATAAGAAACACAAAAAGTTAGTATGCAGGTACAGCAGGCAATTCGGAAAACAAATGGCATGTTGGCCTTTAATGCAAGGGGTTTGGAGTACAAGAGTAAGGAAGTCTTACTACAGTTGTACAGGGCTTTAGTGAGACCTCACCCGAAGTACTGTGTACAGTTTTGGTCTCCTTATCTAAGGAAGGATATACTTGCCTTAGAGGCGGAGAAATGAAGGTTCACTAGATTAATTCCTGGGATGAGAGGGTTGTTCTATGAAGAGAGGTTGGGTAAAATGAGCCTATACTCTCTGGAGTTTAGAAGAATGAGAGGTGATCTCATTGAAACATAAGATTATGAGAGGGCTTGACAGGGTAGAGGCTGAGAGATTGTTTCCCTTGGTTGGAGAGTCTAGAACTCGCGGGCATATTCGCAGGATAAGGGGTCGGCCATTTAGGACTGAGAGGAGGAGGAATTTCTTCACGCGGAGGGTTATGAATCTTTGGAATTCCCTACCCTAGAGGGCTGTGGATGATGAGTCGTTGAATATATTCAAGGCTGAGATGGATAGATTTTTGGACTGTAGGGGAATCAAGGAATATGGGGATCGGGCAGGAAAGTGGAGTTGAGGTCGAACATCAGCTATTATCTGATTGAATGTTGGAGCAGGCACGAGGGGCCATATGGCCTACTGCTGCTCCTATTTCTTGTGTTCTTAAAAACCTTCTATTTTGGACATCTCCATTAAATCTCCCCTTAACCTTCTCTGCTGTAAGGCGAACAACCCCAGCTTCTCCAGTCTCTTCACATAACTGAAGTCCCTCATCCCTGGCACCATTCTAGTAAATCTCTTCTGCACCCTTTCTAAGGCCTTGGCATCCTTCCTAAATTGTGGTGCCCAGAATTGGCCACAGTACTCCAGCTGGGGCCTAACCTGTGATTTATAAAGGTTTAGCATAACTTCCTTGCTTTTGTACTCTATGCCTCTATTAATAAAGTCCAGCATCCCATGTGCTTTTTTAACAGCCTTTTAAACTTGTCCTGCGTCCTTTAAAGATCTATCAGTTCAACCCATTGCATTGACGGGATCTGCATGGCCGGGAGCATTGACAGGTTATTTGGCTGTGGGGGACAAAGCTGTGAGAGCTAATACTGTTTCATGGGGTGAGTCGGGGGTGAGGACTGCGTTGATTGTCCTGGTGATTTTGTGCAGCTGCGTTTTTGTCCTGCAGCCTCTCACGCGGAGTGTTGGGTTCATCCGTGTTCTGTCTGTTTTTTGCTGGAGGACAAATGCCGTGGTGGGGGTGGGGGGTGTTGGTAGAGCGTACAGGTGTAATTGTGACACAGATACCTGCGATTCTATGCGACAACAGTTGGAGCGAAGCTGTTGAAAAAGGAAGTAGAATTTATTCACCAGTGGGGGAGGGGGTTGGGAGAAACTTTGCACGAGATTGGGGGCGAGAGATGAAATGGATTGGGTAGATTCTATGGAAGAGCAGGTTGT
Source organism: Heptranchias perlo (assembly GCF_035084215.1). Lineage (NCBI taxonomy): Eukaryota > Metazoa > Chordata > Chondrichthyes > Hexanchiformes > Hexanchidae > Heptranchias > Heptranchias perlo. Next base: position 66,002,071 of record NC_090337.1, on the reverse strand, counting down.
ACGTGGTGTGTGGAAGGAGCGGGCTTCATTCACCTGAATGGGCTTTTCTCACTTTGTACCTTCTGGTCGTCCTATTTAGCATTGGGGACATTGAAGAATTAGAGTCTGAGGCACCTGGTCCAAGTTTGAAGAAAAAAAACCCATGTCAAAGAACACAATGCAGTTGCCCAGTTCAAAATGGAATAGGGTAGGATTGAGGAAAGGATCATGGCTGCAGGAGTTCCTCAGGGCGGTGTCCTAGGCCCAACCATCTTCAGCTGCTTCATCAATGACCTTCCCTCCATCATAAGGTCAGAAATGGGGATGTTCGCTGATGATTGCACAGTGTTCAGTTCCATTCGCAACCCCTCAGATAATGAAGCAGTCCATGCCCGCATGCAGCAAGACCTGGACAACATCCAGGCTTGGGCTGATAACTGGCAAGTAACATTTGCTCCAGACAAGTGCAGGTAATGACCATCTCCAACAAGAGAGAGTCTAACCACCTCCCCTTGTCATTCAACGGCATTACCATCGCCGAATCCCCCCACCATCAACATCCTGGGGGTCATCATTGACCAAAAACTTAACTGGACCAGCCATATAAATACTGTGGCTACAAGAGCAGGTCAGAGGCTGGGTATTTTGCGGCGAGTGACTCACCTCCTGACTCCCCAAAGCCTTTCCACCATCTACAAGGCACAAATCAGGAGTGTGATGGAATACTCTCCGCTTGCCTGGATGAGTGCAGCTCCAACAACACTCAAGAAGCTCGACACCATCCAGGACAAAGCAGCCCGCTTGATTGGCACCCCATCCACCACACTAAACATTCACTCCCTTCACCACCGGCGCACCGTGGCTGCAGTGTGTACCATCCGCAGGATGCACTGCAGCAACTCGCCAAGGCTTCTTTGACAGCACCTCCCAAACCCACGACCTCTACCACCTCGAAGGACAAGGGCAGCAGGCACATGGGAACACCACCACCACCTGCACGTTCCCCTCCAAGTCACACACCATCCCAACTTGGAAATATATCGTCATTCCTTCATCGTCGCTGAGTCAAAATCCTGGAACTCCCTACCCAACAGCACTGTGGGAGAACCTTCACCACACGGACTGCAGCGGTTCAAGAAGGCAGCTCACCACCACCTTCTCAAAGGCAATTAGGGATGGGCAATAAATGCTGGCCTTGCCAACGATGCCCACATCCCATGAACGAATAAAATAAAAAATTCAATTCGATCATGGCCATATCTTAATTCCATTTACTCATCTTGGTTCTGTAACCCTTAATACCTTTGCCTAACAAAAATCTATCAATCTCAGTTTTGAAATTTTCAATTGACCCCCAGTCTCAACAGCTTTTTGGGGGAGAGAGTTCCAGATTTCCACTCCCCTTTGTGTGAAGAAGTGCTTCCTGACATCACCCCTGAACGGCCTAGCTCTAATTTTAAGGTTATGTTCCCTTGTTCTGGACTCTCCCACCAGAGGAAATAGTTTCTCTCTATCTACCCTATCAAATCCTTTAATCATCTTAAACACCTCAATTAGATCACCCCTTAATCTTCTATACTCGAGGGAATACAAGCCTAGTCTATGCAACCTGTCCTCATAATTTAACCCTTTTAGCCCCGGTATCATTCTGGTGAATCTGCGGTGCACCCCCTCCAAGGCCAATATATCCTTCCTGAGGTGCGTTGCCCAGAACTGAACGCAGTCTCCAGATGGGGGTCTAACTGGAGCTCTGTTCAGTTGTAACACAACTTCCACCCCTTTGTATTCCAGCCCACTTTAGATAAAGGCCAACATTCCATTAGCCTTTTTAAATTAATTTTTGTACCAAGGCAGTAGTAAGATTATAAGTGTGTGCAGAGGGGTGTGTATTGTATGGAGAGCTGTGCACAGTGCCTCATGCTCACTTGCGGCAGTAGTGCTGTATTGAGAGTGGTGTGAATGATAGTACAGGCGAATGAGGCCAGGGGTCACTTACTGGGGAGAAATTAAACAGCAAAACAAAAAAAAGAAAAGCAGATATGGATGAAATGGAAGTTTAAGGGGCCTCAGGAAAAGAAAGGAGTGACAATACATGTGATCACATCAAGCTGAAAGTGCCTGGACTGGGTGTTTGACCTCAGAAGTTATGTTGCATCAGGTCTGGTTAGAATTTGGATATGAGACTGCCTGAGACTAGCAGATACTAGAGGCTCTCTACTGGAATCAGAAGATTCCAGTAGAGAGCCTCTAGTATCTGCTAGTCTCAGGCAGTCTCATATCCAAATCTCATATCCAGTCTCACATCGTTCACCTGACGAAGGAGGTAGCCTCCGAAAGCTTGTGAATTTAAAATAAAATTGCTGGACTATAACTTGGTGTTGTAAAATTGTTTACAATTGTCAACCCCAGTCCATCACCAGCATCTCCACATCACGGAATCAGAAGAGTGATAGCAGGCAAACCTCCTTAGCTGGTAAAAGTTACTAAGAAAAGTATAAAAGTTACAAGTTTAAGGCGTGTTCTACATTGAAGAGCAAGCTGTGTGTGCTGCTTGGAGCTTAATCCATTGGTTTTCTTTCTTTTCTGTTGTCATGTGATTGGATATTCTTAGCTCTTGGGTACTGGCATGTTTAAATATGATTATTGCACTGTGGTCTGTCCCAGGTCCGGTTCAAAATCTCTGCATAGTCGGTTGCTGCAATAACCCCCTGGTTAGGGAGGAGAAACCTGGCAGTGGTGCCCACCCCTGATCACTGTCCAGCGTTGCTGGCTGGACGTGTGGACATTGGGTGAGAACGGGATTGGACTTTGCTGATATCTACCGCCCCTTCCCATAATGGCTACTTATGGGTATCAGACATTCGAGCAACAAAGAATCAATGTTTTCAGCACAACACTAAAACACCTCAAGTGTTTCGAGTCAATATGGCTCAATACTGCACGAGAATGAACGACTGGGAAATATAACCTCAAAGATTCCACTTCCTTCCACTTACTCCATCAGATGTTGGCTGCCTAGAAAACAGACGCTGACCTCAGGTGATATACAATATCTTTACTGGTCAGCAGTGCCTACCTCCATAACCTACCAGCACGCATGGCTTACATAGGTGAACCGGTTGCTATGGATATGACTGTTTGTGGGGTTGTGACAGAAGTAAAAAAAATGGTCTGCCACCCCCCCCATTGATGCAAGTGTTTCCTCAATGTCACCTTTGTTCTTTTATTAAAAGTAAAATAAAGACAATAAATTTATACTCACATCTACTTTCTGATTGAATGACAATGGGTAACGTTCATCTTTTCCCCCCCGAGACAAGACTTGCAAATATCTGGGGCATTCTCTTGGTATCGTTTTATTCTCCTACCTGAAGTTAATTTATTATGGTGAGTATTATTGAGAAATATAATTTTACATGAATAGAACAAACCATACACCAAGGAGTGAAAGTCTCTGCTGGAAATATCATCAAACATATTCTTTATCCACAGATTTACAATTTCACTTCAACAGTTTTGATGCAAGGTGTCTGTTCAGTGGGTAGCACTCTCGTCTCTGAGTCAGAAGGTCGTGGGTTCAAATCCCTCTCCAGAGACCTAAGTACATAATTCAGGCTGATACTTCAGTGCAGTACTGAGGGAGTGCTGCACTGTCGGAGGTGCCGTCTTTCAGATGAGACGTTAAACCGAGGCCCTGTCTGCCCTCTCAGGTGGACGTTAAAAATCCCATGGCACTATTCGAAGAAGAGCAGGGGAATTCTCCCCTGTGTACTGGGCAATATTTATCCGTCAACCAACATCACTAAAAAAACAGATCTGGTAATTTATCTCATTGCTATTTGTGGGACCTTGCTGTGTGCAAGTTGGCTGCTGCATTTCCTACATCACAACAGTGACAACACTTCAAAAAAAAATTTGGCAGTGACGGACTTTGGGATGTCCTGAGGTTGTGAAAGGTCATGTATATGTGCAAGTCTTTCTTTACAAGGTCTTAGAGGCCTGACCAGTGACTAAACTGTTGGCATAATCAGCCTAGATCATGTGCTCAAGTGCGATCAGATAAAGAGCAGCAGCACTAGGACCCAAGGCAGCCTTCAGCCGTCAGCCACTCTCTGGAAAGCACGCTCAGCCAGCAGTTAATGATGTGGACAGGAACAATATCCACACGTGGCAGGCACTCACCTACAGGGCCAGCAAGGGCAGTGGTGCCAAGTTGGCAGGTGACCAGGTTTGTCTCTACGCCAGTCCAACCCAGTCACTCTCAACAGCTGGAACCTGGTGAATGCAGATGTGGGAGGCCAGGGGAAGTCGACAGACGACCTAATCTTCAGCTTCTTGGAGGGGCAAATGAAAAGACCCAGAGGTGGAACATTTTGAGGTTGAAGCAAAAAGTAGCAACAGGCTTCAGCTGCCCTGCAAAAGGCAAGAGCAGATCAATCATGAGATGGAGACAAAGGCTAAACACTGAGGTAAAGAAACATTTCTAAATGCTCAGTATCAGTATAGGGTCATTTAACCAATCTTGCATTCCTGTTGGGGAGCCAGACTCGGAGGGAATATGGGTCAGAGAATCAGTATGACAGTGTTGCAGCCCCCGTCTCTGACCAGCCCTCCCTTTGAGCACAACTCCCTGTTGTTAGCTCAGGATCTAAGTCAATTTACACAGATCTTCCTTCAAAACAAATTAACATTTCCACTTATTTATAACCAAATGGCTCCCTTATTACTATTTTACTTGCATTCACTCCTTGTAACCCTATAACCATAGAATGGTAACAGCACAGAAGGAGGCCATTCAGCCCATCGAGCCCATGCCGGCTCTCTGCAAGAACAATCCAGCTAGTCCCACTCTCCCCGCCCTTTGCCTGTAGCCCTGCAAATTTTTTCCCTTCAAGTATTTATCCAATTCCCTTTTGAAAGCCACAGTTGAATCTGCTTCCATCACCCTTTCAGGCAGTACATTCCACATCATAAACACTCGCTGCGTAAAAATTTTTTTCCTCATGTTGCCTTTGGTTCTTTTGCCAATCACCTTAAATATAATAGATTTCCACTGTTATGCCGAATACCTTTAAACTATTAATGATCTCTGTGCACAGCTGTATTTAGAAACTTCAGCCTGTTACAATGTCCCTCGAAGTCTATCTGGAGGTTTAATCTCAGGATTAGATCTTACTGCAGGATTTTCAATTGCTCGTAGACTTGCCTTATACCTTAAGCAGGATGAACAATTTAGTGCCACATGAGCAATGTCCTGATTTATTCTGGGACAAATACATGACCTCTCGCACCTCTTGTGTACATTTCTCTATGCCCATATGACCCAGCTATTTACGTTGGTTTTATGGAAATACAATGTTTCTGCCTTTTTAACTCCGATCACTGATAATATCTCTCTGCTGGGAAGCAATCTTGCTTGTGGCCATCCCTCCATTGTTGTTCCTTTGAACATCCCAAAGTCTCATCCTTTACCATCTCAGTTCTGATTAACTTCATCCTCTGGCTGAGCCATAACATCCAAGTCAATATAAACTTGACCATCCTCATTGGGCTATCATTGATTTTTACATTCTGCTCCTGATGGTGCCACGAATAAAGCAATTAACAGCTTGTGATTCAGTCCGGGCATGCACAAACTGATTGAACCTTTCACAAACAAATGTAATGCTTAACAGTTCCTTTTCTGTCTGCACCTATCTTGTCCCTGTATCAGACAATTGTAAACAATTTTACAACACCAAGTTATAGTCCAGCAATTTTATTTTAAATTCACAAGCTTTCGGAGGCTACCTCCTTCCTCAGGTGAACGATGTGAAAATGTGAAAATCGTATCAGACAATGACTATGATGAATGGTTTGCCATGTTACGTGCATCAGCTGAAATTTTCCTCTTAAATTGTCCGATGTTTCTTCCTATTCGTAATTCCAGTTCCATTCAGTCATCTTTTCTAACAGGTTTCCCGGAAGAAATATTTTTTCTGAAAGGTTTATGAATTTACACCAGTGATTGCCCATTGCTGGGAGTGTACATCGTTCTTATAGTCAACACATTCAACTTGTCAGGCCTAATGCCTTTATTTGTGATGATGACTGGGGCAGAAATCGCATCATATAAAAGGTAAGTGCCTTTATAGATAAGACTTGCTCCATGTGATCACCTGAGGGGGTCGGAGAGGAGTTTTCCCAAGTATTTTTCCCTTATAAGCTCTGAGTTTTTTTCTCTCTTTATTTGCCTCGCCCAGTAGATTACATGGCTGGTGACGGCCGGGGTGGGGGAGGTGTTTAGTCTCGATGGCCATCATAGTGTGGGACAGGCTTGATGGACCAGCTGGTCTTTTACTGCCCGTCAATTTCGTGTGTTCGTATGTCACCAACAAATCTCAGCTCAGCGACTCCAAACACACACTTGTCTTTGGCGAGTTTCAGGTTGATTCTTCTTGTAATTTCAAGCACTTTTTGAAATCTGCAGTCCTGAGGAGAAGTCAAATCGTGGGGTGATGCCATTGAATGAATCACCCAGTAGTCCCTGGTTCCACTGATGTATCACAGATGTTTTCTTTTAAACTTCAAAACCAAGTGAAGGCTAAAGCCCATTGACTAAGGAATGTGAAAGGCCTGCTTCAGGCTTTTCTAAACATCTATGTTGGATATGCCAATGACCTGTAAAATGAAGCTTACGACCTCTGCTCCAGATATAATTCAGGCAATCAGTCACAAAATTTTGGATCTCTGATGATTCTAGAGAGGTGAACCAATTACAGAAACACAAAGTTTAGACAAGAAAAGCACCCCACTGGCTCAGTTTATAAATTCACTGCCTAGTGCAGAATTAAGCCACACAGACCGGGATCAACCCCCAGTCTGTGCTGAGTTTGCTGATCACTGCCAGGATGACAGTAGAGACATTACAGCTTGCCTCTGTCCCCTTTCTAGTTCAGGGTGCTATCAGCTGAAGGTTCCTGATCGCCATCCAGAAACGGTGTAAAGTGGCGAAAGAATTATAGAGGAAGTACATGGAGAGGATTGTGCTGGCATGTGTGCCTCCTGCAGTTGAATAGCCTGCCAGAGCTCAATGTTTGGGCTTGCATGTGAAGAATAGCCACTTGGGTGAAGCACCAGAAGGCAGCTGGAACTGTACCCCAGCAAGTGTTTAAGTTAGAAAGGGGGGAGATAATCAATTAACTAATCAAACTTAGAGAGAATAAAACCCCTGGTCCGGATGGATTGCATCCGCGAATATTAAAAGAAGTTAGAGAAGAGATAGCAGAGGCATTATTACATCTATATAAAAATTCATTAGAAAAGAGAATAGTGCCAGAGGACTGGCGGACAGCTAATGTGATTCCTATATTTAAAAAGGGAGATAGAACAAGTCCAGGGAACTATAGACCAGTTAGCTTAACATCGGTGGTAGGAAAGATAATGGAATCTTTACTCAAAGATGTAATAGAAAGACATCTAGAAACCGAAAATATAATAAAGAACAGTCAGCACGGATTTCAAAAGGGAAGGTCATGCTTGACCAACCTTATTGAATTCTTTGAAGAAGTAACAGAAAGTGTGGTCAAGGGCAATGCAGTAGATGTAATATATTTGGATTTTCAAAAGGCCTTCGATAAGGTACCTCATAGTAGACTCATGACTAAGGTCAGAGCGTGTGGAGTCAGGGGACAAGTAGCAGAATGGATAGCAAGCTGGCTACAAAACAGAAAACAGAGAGTCGGGGTTAAAGGTAGTTACTCAGACTGGCAAAAGGTGGGAATTGGTGTCCCACAGGGATCAGTGGTAGGACCACTATGGTTCACAATTTACATCAACGATTTGGACTCGGGAATCGGAAGTACAATTTCAAAAATTGTGGATGACACCAAATTGGGGGGTATAGTTAATACTGAGGAGGACCGTGAAAAAATACAGAAAGACATTAATAAACTTGCAGAATGGTCGTGTAATTGCCAAATGAATTTCAATATAGATAAGTGAGAGGCATTACATTTTGGTAGGAAGAATAAGGGGGCCACATACTGCTTGGATAATAAGTCTAAATGGGGTAGAGGAACAGAGAGATCTGGGGGTAAAGATACACAAATCATTAAAAGTAGCGACGCAGGTTAATAAGGCCATAAAAAAAGCAAACTGGAGTTCATTTCTAGAGGGATAGAATGAAAAGCCATGAAGTTATGTTAAACTTATACAGAACCTTGGTTAGACCACACTTGGAGTACTGCGAACAGTTCTGGTCTCCATATTATAAAAAGGATATAGAGGCACTGGAGAAGGTGCAAAAAAGATTTACTAGGATGATACCAGAACTGAGAGGTTATACCTATCAGGAAAGTTGAGCAGGCTGGGGCTCTTTTCTCTAGAAAAGAGAAGACTGAGGGGTGACCTGATAGAGATCTTTAAGATTATGTAAGGGGTTTGATAGGGTAGACATGGAGAAGATGTTTCCACTGGGGTAGGCCAGAACGAGGGGCCATAAATGTAAGATAGGTACTAATAAATCCAATAGGGAATTCAGAGAAACTTCTTTACCCAGAGAGTGGTTAGAATGTGGAACTTGCTACCACAAGGAGTAGTTGAGGTGACTAGCGTAGATGTGTTTAAGGGGAAGCTAGATAAACACATCCGGTACAGGAAAGATGTGATTGCACTAGAGAGGGTACAGAGGAGATTTACGAGGATGTTGCCAGGGCTGGAGAATTTTTTCTATGAGAAAAGATTGGATAGGCTGGGGTTGTTTTCTTTGGAACAAAGGAGGCTGAGGGAAGATTTAATTGAGGTATATAAAATTATGACGGGACTAGATAGAGTGGATATGGAGGACCTATTTCCCTTAGCAGAGAGGTCAGTGACCAGGGGGCACAGATTTAAAGTAATCGGTAGAAGGATTAGAGGGGAACTGAGGAGAAATGTTTTCACTCAGAGGGTGGTAGGGGTCTGGAACTCACTGCCTGAAAGGGTGGTAGAGGCAGAAACCCTCATCTCATTTAAAAAGTACTTGGATGTGCACCTGAAGTGCTGTAACCTACAGGGCTACGGACCAAGTGCTGGAAAGTGAGATTAAACTGGATAGCTCTTTTTCGGCCAGCACGGACACGATGGGCCGAATGGCCTCCTTCTGTGTCATAACATTCTATGATTCTATGAGGGAGAAAGTAATAGAAGGTTATGCTGATAGAGTTAGATGAAGTAGGGAGGGAGGAGGCTCGTGTGAAGTCGAATGGGCTGTTGGGTCGAATGGGCTGTTTCTGTGCTGTACATTCTATGTAAGAGTCAGTACCTTCAGGGGAGGGGGGGAAGAAGATCTGAGAAACAAAATGGCTGGAGAGTACACAAAGCCCAACTATGGATACTCTGCCTTGTGTAAATAGACTCTTTAAATCTTTGTTTTTTTTCATGTGAGACTAATAAATATTTCTGGTCAGATTCAGGCATAGTACATTTGATCCGTCCCATTACAGTATAACTGCATTGGTGGTGAGTGATGAGCAAGAGGTGTCAGGGTTAAAGCTGTTTATCTTCTGGGATGGGTGGCAAGTCTTGATGGTCCATGACATTTCTTCTTTCTGAGAGTCTAGGGCTGAGAAATTCATTTGGGCCTTCAGCTTGTTCTAAAAGAGCCTAGAAAAAACGTGGAAAAACAGTCAGAGCCTCATACAAACAGGCGCGCTGGTGTTTGTGTGTCTGTATAGTGTGCAGGGCTGCAGTGTGTATGTGTGGTGCATATGCCTTGTGCGCTGTACGTGCAGATGTTGTAGGAGCTGCGTTGCTCTGAAAACAAACTGCTCAGCCGGTCACAGATTCCATCCGCCTCTCTCTCTCGGCTTCTCCTAAATGAATTTCTCCTTTCTCTTGGACCTGAACTCCATTTGCAGCTAATGCTATAATTAGGGTTACCAACTCTGATTGGACGTACTCCTGGAGGTATCATCACATGACTTCCAGCCTCTAACTGCCCCGCCCAGTCAAACAGCCTTTCTCCCCCATCTCCAATGTTTTTATAACTAATAAAAAAAAGTGTAAGACAAACACACTTTTTTAATACCCTTATGATTTTTCTCCTGGGTTGCTTGCAACAATGTTCAGGAGATCAATCTTTAATTCCTGGAGACTCCAGAGCAATCCTAGAGGGTTGGCAACCCTTGTTGTAATGTTGCTCTTTTCCTGCACGATTGCTACTCTGGACCTGAGCACCCTTAGTCCCCATCCCTTTTACTTCAAAGCCCGAACTCTTCTCCCTCCTCACCCTTCGCTGCCTTTGTTACTTCCCACATCTCCCCAGATCCTCCAAACCCCGCTGTTGCTCCACAGTACCTTCTCTCTTCCTCCACCCCGGCCTTTATACATCCTTGACCAGCTCACAACATCCTTCTGCCTCGAGGTAGACATCCGTCAATGAGTCCACTGTGGCCCTCACTGTTGGCTTCACTCCCCCCCCCCCCCCCCCCGCCGCCCTTAACTGCCTCACTCCCCTCTCTCGGTACCTCCTCATCCATCTTGCTCACTTCTGAGACTCTTCCCCATCCCACCATCCTCCAGTAAATCTGCCCTTTTGGACTCTAGGGGGATCAAGGGATGCAGGGATCGGGCGGGAAAGTGGAGTTGAGGTCAAAGATCAGCCATGGTCTGATCGAATGGCAGAGCAGGCTCGAGGGGCCGTATTTCTTATGTTCTTATGTTCCCTCATTTCTCTCCTCCCCCCCCCCCCACCCCCCCGCCTCCAATTTCTCTCCAGCCACACTTTCCCCTTCACATCACCCTGAAAAGTGTCCACTCACCCACAAACAAGGCCCTCCCTAATCACAACCTCACCTTGAAATAACATTTTGCCAGGCTGGCTCTGTCTAAAACCTTGCCCACCACTGCTGGCTCCTTCCCCCTCACTGAGGCCTTTACATCTGACCATATCCTGTCTAAAACCCCTGTGGGATTTCCTCATTTGAACTTCTCATCTTCTATCACCTGTTCCATCTCTCCTTCAAGATCCTCTGAATCTATCGTCTTCCCAGACCCCAGGCACGATCCTTACTGAAATTTTCTCCCTCCTGTTCGATCTCTTCCTTCACACCAAGCGACTTCTCATCCTCGGTCATTACAATCTTCACTTGGATTTTCCCTCCTCTTCCTCAACATTCCCAAACATACCTTTCACATCAACCCCCCCTCCACACTCACATCAACCCCCCCTCCACACTCACATCAACCCCCCCTCCACACTCACATCAACCCTCCCTCCACACTCACATCAACCCCCCCTCCACACTCACATCAACCCCCCTCCACACTCACATCAACCCCCCCTCCACACTCACATCAACCCCCCCTCCACACTCACATCAACGCCCCCTCCACACTCACATCAACCCCCCCTCCACCCACACTCACATCAACCCCCCCTCCACACTCACATCAACCCCCCCTCCACACTCACATCAACCCCCCCTCCACACTCACATCAACCCCCCCTCCACACTCACATCAACCCCCCCTCCACACTCACATCAACCCCCCCTCCACACTCACATCAACCCCCCCTCCGCCCACACTCAGATCAGCCCCCCGCACTCCACTCACAGTCACATCAAACCCGCTGCCACTCCACCCACACTCATACCAACCCCCCCACCCTCATTGAGGGCAACCCCCGCCCACCCACACTCATACCAACCCCCCACCCTCATTCAGGGCAACCCCGCCCACCCACACTCGTAGCAATGCCCTTGATCTCATCATTGCATGTGACCACCACCACCATGGTCTCCACCATTCTCTTTATCTCCAATCTCCTGTAGATCCCCTGTTCACTCCTTATCTCTCTACTGTCACTTCCTGCCCCCAGAATAATCTACCCGCAATCTCTTTCTCCAGCCTTTAACCTGACACTTGTGATGACGCTAATGTCTCCATTGATTTTCTCTATGACTGTCCCAACTCCATTTTTGTTGCCCTTATCTCCCTCGGCTCCTGTACGGTTTCCCAACGCGACTCGTCATCCTGGTATAACAGCTACCTCCGCTGCCTCAAATCAGTAGACTATAAGCTCCAATGTATCCTCTCCAAACTGTTTGCTACTCCAAGATTATCTTGGGGAGCACAAACAGTTCCATCCTCCTCTTCAGACCTCCCCCCACCTCACCCCTCATCCTCATATTGGAGCTAGCTGACGGACTTTTATCAGTCCAAAATCAAAGCCACTGACTGCGTTCCTGCCACTGTCCCCTCTGACTGCTGCCAGTGCTCCCCACTCCCTCAAACCCCCAGGTCCCCCATCTGCCTTCCAACTAACCAGCTCTCACCCTTCCTATTGCTTGCAGTTCATTCCTAGCATCTCTTTAGGCCTCAGCTCGTTCATAATATCCATTAAACCCACTGCTTTTTCTCTTGATCCCCTCCCATTCCAGCTCTTAGCCACCCAACTTCACTTCCTCATTCCTACGCTCGGTAACATCATCAAACTCTCTCTCTCTCTCTCTCTCACTCTCTCTCTCGTCTGGCACTGTCCCCACCACCTTCAAAACCTCCACTATCACTCCGCCAATCAAGAAACCCACCCTAAACCTCTCCACTCTTTCCAACTACTGCCCATCTCAAACCTTCCCTGGCTCTACAGAATCCTGGTACTTGTTATTTCCTTGGAACTGTGCTCCCACCTCTCTCACCACCCCTTGATCGGGTGAGTCCAATATGTCTTCCACCCCGCCACACAATGCCAAGGCTTCACTGGTCAAAGTCACAAATGAAGTCTTGTGCAGTGGTGATTGTCGTTCCTTCATCCTCTTCAACATCCCTGCAACCTTCGACACGTGACCGTTCCATCCTTCTCCAGCATCTCTGCAGTTCACCTCTGGGGCACTGTCCTTTCCTGATTTTGCTATTACCTCAAACAATTCAGGCACTACATTACTGACACTGGCATCATCTCTGCTCATGTGGTCACTTCCATGGTGCTTGGGGGGTCCATCCTTTTCACTATCTAAATGCTCTCCCTTGGCTCCTCTAACACTGGACCTTTTCTTGCTCTATCCTCCCTCCCCGGCTCCCTCTGCTCTACCATCACTGGCCCTTTGTTCGGCCACCACACTGCTGACCTCTGGAACTTCCTATCCAGTTCCCTCCAGCTTTCCACGTCCATCCCTCCACAAAACCCCTCCACAAAACTCTCCAACCATGCCTTCAGTTTCTCAACCTGACCTCTCCATTCTCCTCCCCTTCCCCAATGTTTGGTGTCCACCATCCCTTTTCGTCTTATAGTAAAGCACTCTGCGACATCTTCTTGCACACGAGGAGTGAAATATAAATGCAGGTTGTCGTTGTATGTGCTTGTTTTTACATGTATACTATTTGAGCTTTTGTGTGCCGTGTATGTAGAAAGTGCCTTTGTTGTGTATTTTGCATATTGGGTGTTTAGACACTAAACACTTTCTCGGGGTTTGTACCGTTCCACCACTCTAACTGGCGGAAATTCCGTGGAATCCCCGTTTCCGTGCGTACGCAGGATTTCACCGTTATGCCGTGGGAGTGGGAGAAGCCCTGAGGAAATTGCTGGCGTAAGTTACATAAAGTGAAGTGACGAACATGCTGATGGATTGACCACATTTCACAAGCCGCACATGGAAAAAAATAGAAAACTGGTGAATATTTTATACTCGGAGTAGCAATTTTACAGAGTGGAAGTGATGTTATAAAATGGTACTGAATGGAAAATGATGTGGGCCCATTATCCTGCTGTACAATTGAAGTGAATAGGAATTGTTTGGTCTATTGAATCTCTTTACAATGGGAATATGTATGAAGAGGTTTGATCCACTAGAATTTTATGCAGTGTGAATGTCACGATTCAAATTATTTAGCCTAGGAGGCATTTCAGATCAATTTATATCAGGATGATACAATTCAAATCACAAGAAATTAAATCTACAACACACAGCTTTTGGGGATGCCAATTAGAATTTGGCACATAAGGAATTCGATCCAATCAAACGACCCCGAGGAATGGTGTTTATCGCAAAGCACATTGGTTTACGACAATGGAGATTTGTTAAAGTCATTCCTGAAAACGTTCACACACATGTTGGAACGGCTTTTTTCATGCAAGCTCAGCGGGCGTTAGCCGCAGGGATTCGCCCCTAAGATAGGGGTGCCAACCCTCCAGGATTGTCCTGGAGTCTCCAGGAATTGAAGATTAATCTCCTGGACACTGCCGTGAGCAAAACCCGGGAGAGAATTCATAGGGTTATTGAAAGATTATTTGGTTTTTTTCAATTTCTTTGAACGCTTTTATTTATTAATTATAAAAATATTGGAGTTGGGGAAAAAAGGCTGTTGGACTGGGCGGGGTGGTTGGAGATAGGAGGTCATGTGATGGAACCTCCAGGAATACGTCCAACCAGAGTTGGCAACCCTACCCGAGTAGTTGCTTTTATTAACAGCTCAACTGCCCAATCCCTGTACATAGAGAGCTGGGGGCAGCTCTGAGGTCAAGCCCCTCACTTTCTATCCAGCTAAGAAAAAAGAGAGTCTACAGAGATCTGGTAAGGAAGACAGACGCAGAGAATGAGAGCTCCCTGTTTAGGTTTAGTGCCCATGGACTTTAGAGAATTTACTCACCCAAAAAAAGGTGTATTCAGCATGTTGTTATTTTCTAGTTACGAGGATTGTTACAAAATAGATTCAAATTTATTGTAAATATTATTCTGCTCATATTATATGTAAAATAAATCGGTCTGTTGGTTTATAATTGGCCTTGTCTCACTAGAGTGTTCATCAGTCTGCCTTCCGGAAGATAGGAGGGATGGCCATGGGGGCACATGTGAGATTGTGATGTCGAATTCACATGATGTGGGATCCCAATGTTACAGGCCCGAATCAGGCTATCCTGTGACAGGATATTGGCCAATAAAGCATAAACTCCCAATAGTATGGGGCACATGCTTACGGGAGAGACTGATGCCACTGAACTCGAAAGAATATCGAGAGCAGACCTGAAATTTGTAACAGTGAGTGAATGGAGTGATTGAGAAGAGAGCGAGGGCAATTTTAACCTAACCCGCTAATCGGGAAACTGACGAGATCGGGTGCAACATTGGTTTTATACCCCGCCTGATTGTACTCTTCATTGATGTCTATGAGTATTATTGGACGGGGAGTAAATGGAGAGTAATATTGGGTGGGGAGTAAATGGAGAGTAATATTGGACGGGGAGTAAATGGAGAGTAATATTGGGCGGGGTATAAATGGAGCGTAATATTGCGTGGAGTGTAAATGGAGAGTAATATTGGGTGGGGAGTAAATGGAGAGTAATATTAGGCGGGGTATAAATGGAGCGTAATATTGGGTGGGGAGTAAATGGAGAGTAATATTGGGCGGGATGTAAATGGAGAGTAATATTGGGCGGGGTGTAAATGGAGAGTAATATTGGGCGGGATGTAAATGGAGAGTAATATTGGGCGGGGTGTAAATGGAGAGCATTATTGGGCGGGGTGTAAATGGAGAGCAATATTGGGGAGAGGGAATGGAGAGTAATATTGGGCAGGGAGTAAATGGAGAGTAATATTGGGTGGGGTGTAAATGGAGAGCATTATTGGGCGGGGTGTAAATGGAGAGTAATATTGGGTGGGGTGTAAATGGAGAGTAATATTGGGTGGGGTGTAAATGGAGAGTAATATTGGGCAGGGAGTAAATGGAGAGTAATATTGAGTGGGGTGTAAATGGAGAGTGATATTGGGTGGTGTGTAAATGTGGAGTAATATTGGGCGTGATGTAAATGGAGAGTGATATTGGGTGGGGTGTAAATGGGGAGTAATATTGGCTGGGAGTAATATTGGGTGGGGTGTAAATGGAGAGTGATATTGGGTGGGGTGTAAATGGGGAGTAATATTGGGTGGGGAGTAAATGGAGAGTAATATTGGGTGGGGTGTAAATGGAGTAAATGGAGAGTAATATTGGGCGGGGTGTAAATGGAGAGTAATATTGGGCGGGGTGTAAATAGAAAGTAATATTGGGCGGGATGTAAATGGAGAGTAATATTGGGCAGGGTGTAAATGGAGTAAATGGAGAGTAATATTGGGTGGGGAGTAAATGGAGAGGAATATTGGACGGGGAGTAAATGGAGAGTAATATTGGGCGGGGTATAAATGGAGCGTAATATTGCGTGGAGTGTAAATGGAGAGTAATATTGGGTGGGGAGTAAATGGAGAGTAATATTGGGCGGGGTATAAATGGAGCGTAATATTGCGTGGAGTGTAAATGGAGAGTAATATTGGGTGGGGAGTAAATGGAGAGTAATATTGGGCAGGGAGTAAATGGAGAGTAATATTGGGTGGTGTGTAAATGTGGAGTAATATTGGGCGTGATGTAAATGGAGAGTGATATTGGGTGGGGTGTAAATGGGGAGTAATATTGGCTGGGAGTAATATTGGGTGGGGTGTAAATGGAGAGTGATATTGGGTGGGGTGTAAATGGGGAGTAATATTGGGTGGGGAGTAAATGGAGAGTAATATTGGGTGGGGTGTAAATGGAGTAAATGGAGAGTAATATTGGGCGGGGTGTAAATGGAGAGTAATATTGGGCGGGGTGTAAATAGAAAGTAATATTGGGCGGGATGTAAATGGAGAGTAATATTGGGCAGGGTGTAAATGGAGTAAATGGAGAGTAATATTGGGCGGGGTATAAATGGAGCATAATATTGCGTGGAGTGTAAATGGAGAGTAATATTGGGTGGGGAGTAAATGGAGAGTAATATTGGACGGGGAGTAAATGGAGAGTAATATTGGGCGGGGTATAAATGGAGCGTAATATTGCGTGGAGTGTAAATGGAGAGTAATATTGGGTGGGGAGTAAATGGAGAGTAATATTGGGCGGGGTATAAATGGAGCGTAATATTGCGTGGAGTGTAAATGGAGAGTAATATTGGGTGGGGAGTAAATGGAGAGTAATATTGGGCGGGATGTAAATGGAGAGTAATGTTGGGCGGGGTGTAAATGGAGAGTAATATTGGGCGGGATGTAAATGGAGAGTAATATTGGGCGGGATGTAAATGGAGAGCAATATTGGGCAGAGGGAATGGAGAGTAATATTGGGCAGGGAGTAAATGGAGAGTAATATTGGGTGGGGTGTAAATGGAGAGCATTATTGGGTGGGGTGTAAATCGAGAGTAATATTGGGTGGGGTGTAAATGGAGAGTAATATTGGGTGGGGTGTAAATGGAGAGTAATATTGGGCAGGGAGTAAATGGAGAGTAATATTGAGTGGGGTGTAAATGGAGAGTGATATTGGGTGGTGTGTAAATGTGGAGTAATATTGGGCGTGATGTAAATGGAGAGTGATATTGGGTGGGGTGTAAATGGGGAGTAATATTGGCTGGGAGTAATATTGGGTGGGGTGTAAATGGAGAGTGATATTGGGTGGGGTGTAAATGGGGAGTAATATTGGGTGGGGAGTAAATGGAGAGTAATATTGGGTGGGGTGTAAATGGAGTAAATGGAGAGTAATATTGGGCGGGGTGTAAATGGAGAGTAATATTGGGCGGGGTGTAAATAGAAAGTAATATTGGGCGGGATGTAAATGGAGAGTAATATTGGGCAGGGTGTAAATGGAGTAAATGGAGAGTAATATTGGGCAGGGTGTAAATGGAAAGTAATATTGGGCGGGGTGTAAATAGAAAGTAATATTGGGCAGGGAGTAAATGGAGAGTAATATTGGACAGGGTGTAAATGGAGTAAATGGAGTAAATGGAGAGTAATATTGGGTGGGGTGTGAATGGAGAGTAATATTGGGCGGGGAGTAAATGGAGAGTAATATTGGGCAGGGAGTAAATGGAGAGTAATATTGGGCAGGGAGTAAATGGAGAGTAATATTGGGCGGGGTTTAAATGGAGAGTAATATTGGGTGGGGTGTAAATGGAGATTAATATTGGGCGGGGTGTAAATGGAGAGTAATATTGGGCGGGATGTAAATGGAGAGTAATATTGGGCAGGGTAGAAATGGAGTAAATGGAGAGTAATAGTAGGCAGGGTGTAAATGGAGAGTAATATTGGGCAGGGTAGAAATGGAGTAAATGGAGAGTAATAGTAGGCAGGGTGTAAATGGAGACTAATATTGGGTGGGGTGTAAATGGAGAGTAATATTGGGCGTCGTTTAAATGGAGAGTAATATTGGGCGAGGTGTAAATGGAGAGTAATATTGGGTGGGATGTAAATGGAGAGTAATATTGGGCAGGGTAGAAATGGAGTAAATGGAGAGTAATAGTAGGCAGGGTGTAAATGGAGAGTAATATTGGGCAGGGTAGAAATGGAGTAAATGGAGAGTAATAGTAGGCAGGGTGTAAATGGAGAGTAATATTGGGTGGGGTGTAAATGGAGAGTAATATTGGGTGGGGTGTAAATGGAGAGTAATATTGGGTGGGGTGTAAATGGAGAGTAATATTGGGCGGGGTGTAAATAGAGAGTAATATTGGGCGGGGTGTAAATAGAGAGTAATATTGGGTGGGATGTAAATGGAGAGTAATATTGGACAGGGTGTAAATGGAGTAAATGGAGAGTAATATTGGACAGGGTGTAAATGGAGTAAATAGAGAATAATATTGGGCGGGATGTAAATGGAGAGTAATATTGGGTGGGGTGTAAATGGAGAGTAATATTGGGCAGGGTGTAAATGGAGAGTAATATTGGGCAGGGAGTAAATGGAGAGTAATATTGGACAGGGTGTAAATGGAGAGTAATATTGGACAGGGTGTAAATGGAGTAAATGGAGAGTAATATTGGACAGGGTGTAAATGGAGTAAATAGAGAATAATATTGGGCGGGATGTAAATGGAGAGTAATATTGGGTGGGGTGTAAATGGAGAGTAATATTGGGCGGGATGTAAATGGAGAGTAATATTGGGTGGGGTGTAAATGGAGAGTAATATTGGGTGGGATGTAAATGGAGAGTAATATTGGGCAGGGTAGAAATGGAGTAAATGGAGAGTAATAGTAGGCAGGGTGTAAATGGAGAGTAATATTGGGCGGGGTTTAAATAGAGAGTAATATTGGGCGGGGTGTAAATAGAGAGTAATATTGGGCGGGGTGTAAATGGAGAGTAATATTGGGCGGGGTGTAAATGGAGAGTAATATTGGGCGGGGTGTAAATAGAGAGTAATATTGTGCAGGGAGTAAATGGAGAGTAATATTGGACAGGGTGTAAATGGAGAGTAATATTGGACAGGGTGTAAATGGAGTAAATGGAGAGTAATATTGGACAGGGTGTAAATGGAGTAAATAGAGAATAGTATTGGGCGGGGTGTAAATGGAGAGTAATATTGGGTGGGGTGTAAATGGAGAGTAATATTGGGCGGGGAGTAAATGGAGAGTAATATTGGGCAGGGAGTAAATGGAGAGTAATATTGGGCGGGGTATAAATGGAGCGTAATATTGCGTGGAGTGTAAATGGAGAGTAATATTGGGTGGGGAGTAAAGGGAGAGTAATATTGGGCAGGGAGTAAATGGAGAGTAATATTGGGTGGTGTGTAAATGTGGAGTAATATTGGGCGTGATGTAAATGGAGAGTGATATTGGGTGGGGTGTAAATGGGGAGTAATATTGGCTGGGAGTAATATTGGGTGGGGTGTAAATGGAGAGTGATATTGGGGGGGTGTAAATGGGGAGTAATATTGGGTGGGGAGTAAATGGAGAGTAATATTGGGTGGGGTGTAAATGGAGTAAATGGAGAGTAATATTGGGCGGGGTGTAAATGGAGAGTAATATTGGGCGGGGTGTAAATAGAAAGTAATATTGGGCGGGATGTAAATGGAGAGTAATATTGGGCAGGGTGTAAATGGAGTAAATGGAGAGTAATATTGGGCGGGGTATAAATGGAGCATAATATTGCGTGGAGTGTAAATGGAGAGTAATATTGGGTGGGGAGTAAATGGAGAGTAATATTGGACGGGGAGTAAATGGAGAGTAATATTGGGCGGGGTATAAATGGAGCGTAATATTGCGTGGAGTGTAAATGGAGAGTAATATTGGGTGGGGAGTAAATGGAGAGTAATATTGGGCGGGGTATAAATGGAGCGTAATATTGCGTGGAGTGTAAATGGAGAGTAATATTGGGTGGGGAGTAAATGGAGAGTAATATTGGGCGGGATGTAAATGGAGAGTAATATTGGGCGGGGTGTAAATGGAGAGTAATATTGGGCGGGATGTAAATGGAGAGTAATATTGGGCGGGATGTAAATGGAGAGCAATATTGGGCAGAGGGAATGGAGAGTAATATTGGGCGGGGTGTAAATGGAGAGTAATATTGGGCGGGGTGTAAATAGAGAGTAATATTGTGCAGGGAGTAAATGGAGAGTAATATTGGACAGGGTGTAAATGGAGAGTAATATTGGACAGGGTGTAAATGGAGTAAATGGAGAGTAATATTGGACAGGGTGTAAATGGAGTAAATAGAGAATAGTATTGGGCGGGGTGTAAATGGAGAGTAATATTGGGTGGGGTGTAAATGGAGAGTAATATTGGGCGGGGAGTAAATGGAGAGTAATATTGGGCAGGGAGTAAATGGAGAGTAATATTGGGCGGGGTATAAATGGAGCGTAATATTGCGTGGAGTGTAAATGGAGAGTAATATTGGGTGGGGAGTAAAGGGAGAGTAATATTGGGCAGGGAGTAAATGGAGAGTAATATTGGGTGGTGTGTAAATGTGGAGTAATATTGGGCGTGATGTAAATGGAGAGTGATATTGGGTGGGGTGTAAATGGGGAGTAATATTGGCTGGGAGTAATATTGGGTGGGGTGTAAATGGAGAGTGATATTGGGGGGGTGTAAATGGGGAGTAATATTGGGTGGGGAGTAAATGGAGAGTAATATTGGGTGGGGTGTAAATGGAGTAAATGGAGAGTAATATTGGGCGGGGTGTAAATGGAGAGTAATATTGGGCGGGGTGTAAATAGAAAGTAATATTGGGCGGGATGTAAATGGAGAGTAATATTGGGCAGGGTGTAAATGGAGTAAATGGAGAGTAATATTGGGCGGGGTATAAATGGAGCATAATATTGCGTGGAGTGTAAATGGAGAGTAATATTGGGTGGGGAGTAAATGGAGAGTAATATTGGACGGGGAGTAAATGGAGAGTAATATTGGGCGGGGTATAAATGGAGCGTAATATTGCGTGGAGTGTAAATGGAGAGTAATATTGGGTGGGGAGTAAATGGAGAGTAATATTGGGCGGGGTATAAATGGAGCGTAATATTGCGTGGAGTGTAAATGGAGAGTAATATTGGGTGGGGAGTAAATGGAGAGTAATATTGGGCGGGATGTAAATGGAGAGTAATATTGGGCGGGGTGTAAATGGAGAGTAATATTGGGCGGGATGTAAATGGAGAGTAATATTGGGCGGGATGTAAATGGAGAGCAATATTGGGCAGAGGGAATGGAGAGTAATATTGGGTGGGGAGTAAATGGAGAGTAATATTGGGCGGGGTATAAATGGAGCGTAATATTGCGTGGAGTGTAAATGGAGAGTAATATTGGGTGGGGAGTAAATGGAGAGTAATATTGGGCGGGATGTAAATGGAGAGTAATATTGGGCGGGGTGTAAATGGAGAGTGATATTGGGTGGTGTGTAAATGTGGAGTAATATTGGGCGTGATATAAATGGAGAGTGATATTGGGTGGGGTGTAAATGGGGAGTAATATTGGCTGGGAGTAATATTGGGTGGGGTGTAAATGGAGAGTGATATTGGGTGGGGTGTAAATGGGGAGTAATATTGGGTGGGGAGTAAATGGAGAGTAATATTGGGTGGGGTGTAAATGGAGTAAATGGAGAGTAATATTGGGCGGGGTGTAAATGGAGAGTAATATTGGGTGGGGTGTAAATAGAAAGTAATATTGGGCGGGATGTAAATGGAGAGTAATATTGGGCAGGGTGTAAATGGAGTAAATGGAGAGTAATATTGGGCGGGGTGTAAATGGAGAGTAATATTGGGCGGGGTGTAAATAGAAAGTAATATTGGGCAGGGAGTAAATGGAGAGTAATATTGGACAGGGTGTAAATGGAGTAAATGGAGTAAATGGAGAGTAATATTGGGCGGGGAGTAAATGGAGAGTAATATTGGGCAGGGAGTAAATGGAGAGTAATATTGGGCAGGGAGTAAATGGAGAGTAATATTGGGCGGGGTTTAAATGGAGAGTAATATTGGGTGGGGTGTAAATGGAGAGTAATATTGGGCGGGGTGTAAATGGAGAGTAATATTGGGCGGGATGTAAATGGAGAGTAATATTGGGCAGGGTAGAAATGGAGTAAATGGAGAGTAATAGTAGGCAGGGTGTAAATGGAGAGTAATATTGGGCAGGGTAGAAATGGAGTAAATGGAGAGTAATAGTAGGCAGGGTGTAAATGGAGACTAATATTGGCTGGGGTGTAAATGGAGAGTAATATTGGGCGTCGTTTAAATGGAGAGTAATATTGGGCGAGGTGTAAATGGAGAGTAATATTGGGTGGGATGTAAATGGAGAGTAATATTGGGCAGGGTAGAAATGGAGTAAATGGAGAGTAATAGTAGGCAGGGTGTAAATGGAGAGTAATATTGGGCAGGGTAGAAATGGAGTAAATGGAGAGTAATAGTAGGCAGGGTGTAAATGGAGAGTAATATTGGGTGGGGTGTAAATGGAGAGTAATATTGGGTGGGGTGTAAATGGAGAGTAATATTGGGTGGGGTGTAAATGGAGAGTAATATTGGGCGGGGTGTAAATAGAGAGTAATATTGGGCGGGGTGTAAATAGAGAGTAATATTGGGTGGGATGTAAATGGAGAGTAATATTGGACAGGGTGTAAATGGAGTAAATGGAGAGTAATATTGGACAGGGTGTAAATGGAGTAAATAGAGAATAATATTGGGCGGGATGTAAATGGAGAGTAATATTGGGTGGGGTGTAAATGGAGAGTAATATTGGGCAGGGTGTAAATGGAGAGTAATATTGGGCAGGGAGTAAATGGAGAGTAATATTGGACAGGGTGTAAATGGAGAGTAATGTTGGACAGGGTGTAAATGGAGAGTAATATTGGGTGGGATGTAAATGGAGAGTAATATTGGGCAGGGTAGAAATGGAGTAAATGGAGAGTAATAGTAGGCAGGGTGTAAATGGAGAGTAATATTGGGCGGGGTTTAAATAGAGAGTAATATTGGGCGGGGTGTAAATAGAGAGTAATATTGGGCGGGGTGTAAATGGAGAGTAATATTGGGCGGGGTGTAAATGGAGAGTAATATTGGGCGGGGTGTAAATAGAGAGTAATATTGTGCAGGGAGTAAATGGAGAGTAATATTGGACAGGGTGTAAATGGAGAGTAATATTGGACAGGGTGTAAATGGAGTAAATGGAGAGTAATATTGGACAGGGTGTAAATGGAGTAAATAGAGAATAGTATTGGGCGGGGTGTAAATGGAGAGTAATATTGGGTGGGGTGTAAATGGAGAGTAATATTGGGCGGGGAGTAAATGGAGAGTAATATTGGGCAGGGAGTAAATGGAGAGTAATATTGGGCGGGGTATAAATGGAGCGTAATATTGCGTGGAGTGTAAATGGAGAGTAATATTGGGTGGGGAGTAAAGGGAGAGTAATATTGGGCAGGGAGTAAATGGAGAGTAATATTGGGTGGTGTGTAAATGTGGAGTAATATTGGGCGTGATGTAAATGGAGAGTGATATTGGGTGGGGTGTAAATGGGGAGTAATATTGGCTGGGAGTAATATTGGGTGGGGTGTAAATGGAGAGTGATATTGGGTGGGGTGTAAATGGGGAGTAATATTGGGTGGGGAGTAAATGGAGAGTAATATTGGGTGGGGTGTAAATGGAGTAAATGGAGAGTAATATTGGGCGGGGTGTAAATGGAGAGTAATATTGGGCGGGGTGTAAATAGAAAGTAATATTGGGCGGGATGTAAATGGAGAGTAATATTGGGCAGGGTGTAAATGGAGTAAATGGAGAGTAATATTGGGCGGGGTATAAATGGAGCATAATATTGCGTGGAGTGTAAATGGAGAGTAATATTGGGTGGGGAGTAAATGGAGAGTAATATTGGACGGGGAGTAAATGGAGAGTAATATTGGGCGGGGTATAAATGGAGCGTAATATTGCGTGGAGTGTAAATGGAGAGTAATATTGGGTGGGGAGTCAATGGAGAGTAATATTGGGCGGGGTATAAATGGAGCGTAATAT
This sequence comes from Heptranchias perlo, assembly GCF_035084215.1. Lineage (NCBI taxonomy): Eukaryota > Metazoa > Chordata > Chondrichthyes > Hexanchiformes > Hexanchidae > Heptranchias > Heptranchias perlo. Next base: position 65,977,896 of record NC_090337.1, on the reverse strand, counting down.
TGCGTGGAGTGTAAATGGAGAGTAATATTGGGTGGGGAGTAAATGGAGAGTAATATTGGGCGGGATGTAAATGGAGAGTAATATTGGGCGGGGTGTAAATGGAGAGTAATATTGGGCGGGATGTAAATGGAGAGTAATATTGGGCGGGATGTAAATGGAGAGCAATATTGGGCAGAGGGAATGGAGAGTAATATTGGGCAGGGAGTAAATGAAGAGTAATATTGGGTGGGGTGTAAATGGAGAGCATTACTGGGCGGGGTGTAAATCGAGAGTAATATTGGGTGGGGTGTAAATGGAGAGTAATATTGGGTGGGGTGTAAATGGAGAGTAATATTGGGCAGGGAGTAAATGGAGAGTAATATTGAGTGGGGTGTAAATGGAGAGTGATATTGGGTGGTGTGTAAATGTGGAGTAATATTGGGCGTGATGTAAATGGAGAGTGATATTGGGTGGGGTGTAAATGGGGAGTAATATTGGCTGGGAGTAATATTGGGTGGGGTGTAAATGGAGAGTGATATTGGGTGGGGTGTAAATGGGGAGTAATATTGGGTGGGGAGTAAATGGAGAGTAATATTGGGTGGGGTGTAAATGGAGTAAATGGAGAGTAATATTGGGCGGGGTGTAAATGGAGAGTAATATTGGGCGGGGTGTAAATAGAAAGTAATATTGGGCGGGATGTAAATGGAGAGTAATATTGGGCAGGGTGTAAATGGAGTAAATGGAGAGTAATATTGGGCGGGGTGTAAATGGAGAGTAATATTGGGCGGGGTGTAAATAGAAAGTAATATTGGGCAGGGAGTAAATGGAGAGTAATATTGGACAGGGTGTAAATGGAGTAAATGGAGTAAATGGAGAGTAATATTGGGTGGGGTGTGAATGGAGAGTAATATTGGGCGGGGAGTAAATGGAGAGTAATATTGGGCAGGGAGTAAATGGAGAGTAATATTGGGCAGGGAGTAAATGGAGAGTAATATTGGGCGGGGTTTAAATGGAGAGTAATATTGGGTGGGGTGTAAATGGAGAGTAATATTGGGCGGGGTGTAAATGGAGAGTAATATTGGGCGGGATGTAAATGGAGAGTAATATTGGGCAGGGTAGAAATGGAGTAAATGGAGAGTAATAGTAGGCAGGGTGTAAATGGAGAGTAATATTGGGCAGGGTAGAAATGGAGTAAATGGAGAGTAATAGTAGGCAGGGTGTAAATGGAGACTAATATTGGGTGGGGTGTAAATGGAGAGTAATATTGGGCGTCGTTTAAATGGAGAGTAATATTGGGCGAGGTGTAAATGGAGAGTAATATTGGGTGGGATGTAAATGGAGAGTAATATTGGGCAGGGTAGAAATGGAGTAAATGGAGAGTAATAGTAGGCAGGGTGTAAATGGAGAGTAATATTGGGCAGGGTAGAAATGGAGTAAATGGAGAGTAATAGTAGGCAGGGTGTAAATGGAGAGTAATATTGGGTGGGGTGTAAATGGAGAGTAATATTGGGTGGGGTGTAAATGGAGAGTAATATTGGGTGGGGTGTAAATGGAGAGTAATATTGGGCGGGGTGTAAATAGAGAGTAATATTGGGCGGGGTGTAAATAGAGAGTAATATTGGGTGGGATGTAAATGGAGAGTAATATTGGACAGGGTGTAAATGGAGTAAATGGAGAGTAATATTGGACAGGGTGTAAATGGAGTAAATAGAGAATAATATTGGGCGGGATGTAAATGGAGAGTAATATTGGGTGGGGTGTAAATGGAGAGTAATATTGGGCAGGGTGTAAATGGAGAGTAATATTGGGCAGGGAGTAAATGGAGAGTAATATTGGACAGGGTGTAAATGGAGAGTAATATTGGACAGGGTGTAAATGGAGTAAATGGAGAGTAATATTGGACAGGGTGTAAATGGAGTAAATAGAGAATAATATTGGGCGGGATGTAAATGGAGAGTAATATTGGGTGGGGTGTAAATGGAGAGTAATATTGGGCGGGATGTAAATGGAGAGTAATATTGGGTGGGGTGTAAATGGAGAGTAATATTGGGTGGGATGTAAATGGAGAGTAATATTGGGCAGGGTAGAAATGGAGTAAATGGAGAGTAATAGTAGGCAGGGTGTAAATGGAGAGTAATATTGGGCGGGGTTTAAATAGAGAGTAATATTGGGCGGGGTGTAAATAGAGAGTAATATTGGGTGGGATGTAAATGGTGAGTAATATTGGGCAGGGTAGAAATGGAGTAAATGGAGAGTAATAGTAGGCAGGGTGTAAATGGAGAGTAATATTGGGCGGGGTGTAAATGCAGAGTAATATTGGGCGGGGTGTAAATGGAGAGTAATATTGGGCGGGGTGTAAATGGAGAGTAATATTGGGCGGGGTGTAAATAGAGAGTAATATTGTGCAGGGAGTAAATGGAGAGTAATATTGGACAGGGTGTAAATGGAGAGTAATATTGGACAGGGTGTAAATGGAGTAAATGGAGAGTAATATTGGACAGGGTGTAAATGGAGTAAATAGAGAATAGTATTGGGCGGGATGTAAATGGAGAGTAATATTGGGTGGGGTGTAAATGGAGAGTAATATTGGGCGGGGAGTAAATGGAGAGTAATATTGGGCAGGGAGTAAATGGAGAGTAATATTGGGCGGGATGTAAATGGAGAGTAATATTGGGCAGGGTAGAAATGGAGTAAATGGAGAGTAATAGTGGGCAGGGTGTAAATGGAGAGTAATTTTGAGCAGGGTGTAAATGGAAAGTAATATTGGGCAGGGTAGAAATGGAGTAAATGGAGAGTAATAGTGGGCAGGGTGTAAATGGAGAGTAATATTGAGCAGGGTGTAAATAGAGAGTAATATTGGGCAGGGTGTAAATGGAGAGTAATATTGGGTGGGGAGAAATTGAGACTAATATTGTGAGGGGAGAAATTGAGAGTAATATTGGGCCGGGTATAAATAATAAGTAATATTGGGCGGGGTGTAAAATCAACATTCCACCCAATCCCTTGTGTTTCCTGCCCGACAAGTTAGTTTCAAATCACCTCCAGAGATTCTACACAATGAGGATAAATAGGGGTTGATTTGGTCCACTGGGATGCTACACAATTGGAGTCAGGAAATCATCGGATACGTAACAAGTCTCTATAATTACCTTAACTAGGTATCCAAAGTTCTATACAGTGGGGTCATTTGATCCATTAGATCTTCATCTATCATAATTGTTTAATAGATGGAGATTGGTTATTATGGTCTGGAAATTCTATACAATGGGAGTGAACGGGAACTCCTTCAGTGGCTGTGTCTGATTCCATGGTTAGGTGAAGGATGTGTTCATCTGCAGTTATTGATGCTGGAGGCAATAATATTCCTGATCAAACCAACGGAGTAAGCTCGTGCAAATCACATTGATTCATTTGTAGAATTACCTGGTTCTCAGCCAGTGCCTGCTTTGCCATATAGTGCTCCCTCTTCACCTTGATTTCTACCGATTCGGGTACGTCTGGGACCAGCAAGTCAATCATCCGTGCAATGAAGAACACTATGTGCTGTAGGAAGGACAAGGAACGAGGGAGTCAAAATGACGAGCTGTGTTTCCAAGCAGTAACACACCAAAGGGTTTAGATGTTGATGAATGGGACAAACTTTGGCCTCTCAATATTATATATATAACTTAATAGAGTCACTCCTTTGTCAGTAAAACATGTTTTACCTGTCACCGGAGGCAGTCACATATTTGATACCCCAATAGAACTTCTCGGGGATGAAAGTCATCCTGGGCTGCAGTTCAAAATGGGTGAAAGTGAATCAGCAGCAGGTTTACGATCTGCCTGATTTCTTGTCCATTGAAGTCAAAAGAAAAGAAAATCAGGCGGAGTGTTAATCAGGCTGCCGATTCGCCATCGCCCGTTTTGCTCGACAGGAATTTCACCCTTCTAGTCTTTGTGGTCTTGTAACGTCTTCGTAATCATCTCTCGTCCTCTATGCAACACACACCAGATCGACTACTATTCTCCATAATCTCACTCCCTTCTGTAGCTGCCCTGTGCCTTGCTCTGTATCTCAGTGCATTCTCTTCCTAACCTAGTAGAAACCCTCTATTTCTCAGCTCATCTCCCAGTAGAAAGAAAGAAATTGGGCCGTGTAGCGCCCGTTGTTTCGGCGCCATGCGGCTTCCTGACGTTCCAAAATGCCATCTGGGATGCGCGCGCACACTTCCAGTGTGACGTGCTCCGGCCGCCATCTTGGTAAAGGGGTTTGCGCAGGCGCAGAAAATGAAGGCCGGCAGCATGTAGAGTAAGGAGAATATGCGTTAGATCAGTGTGCAACGCTGATTTAAAGGCACAGACATGACTTTGTGCTTAACGTTGCAGCCAACACACTGTCTTAACCACAACCAGCTAAACATGTCTTAGACGGCCTGGAGGATCCCCCACCAGCGCTATTTAAAGGGACCATGCAGGATTTACAGATTAGTTGCTGGATTATTGCTTTTGGTTGCTGGTGCATTTTGGAGGTCTCCTATAATTGAATACTAGGACTAGGGGGCATAGCCTAACATTTAGAGCCAGGATTTGCAGGAATGAAGTTAGGAAACGCTTCTATACGCAAAAGGTGGGAGAAGTTTGGAACATTGTTCCGCAAACGGTAGGTGATATTAGCTCAATTATTAATTTTAAGTCTGAGATTGATAGATGTTTGATAATCAAGGGTATTAAGGGACATGGGGCTAAGGCGGGTATATGGAGTTAGGTCACAGATCAACCATGATCTTATTGAATGATGGAACAGGCTCGAGGGGCTAAATGCCACTGCCACTCGCTGCCTCCTGATATGCGCCACCTTCTCCTGCAAGAAAGCGGGACCTGTGTCGGTGAGTGTCCTGCAGGGTGTTTGGGTGATGTATCCGTCATGGTTGAATAGCTGCCAATGTGTGGGGCCTGTGAGTCATGGGCGTGTGGCTTGCAACAGTGGTAATGTGTGAGGGTGAGAGGAAGCATCTGATTGGAAGAGTTGAGTACTGATGGAAAGAGTTTGTTGGTATGTGGGGGATGAGGGTGTAGTGTGTGGAGCAGTGGATGCAGCTAGTGATGCAGTTGGTAGGAGACACCACATGGCAGTTGACCTCATTCACCATGACCACTCGTGTCAAAGCATTGAATTTCTTCCTGCACTGCATCTATGTTTGTGGTGCTATGCGCCTGGCATTGACTTCATCCCCTACTGTCTCCCAAAGCCTCAGGAGCAAATGTCAGAAGGGCCTCTTGCCCCCCGTGGATATAGGATGCCCCTCCTTCTATCCACCTCTTGCACCAAGGCCGTTAGAGCATCATCAGAGAACCTTGGTGCACGCTCTCTCACAGGCCTGGTACAAACTCAGATCGGCAGATTGGTGAGGTCTGGTGTGCAGATTGGAGGATGTGGGATTTAGTAGTGCGCAACCTTTATTCAAAGTTTTAACATAACTCATCAGTTTGTAAACATAGGGTGGGGACCTGCATCTGTGTTTTACGTGCGCGATGTCTGATCTCCGTTCAGACTCTGTGCAGACCCATATCTTATATACAGCCTGCCTTTAAGAGGTGCAGCCTGCCTTTAAGAGGTGCGAGCAACACACCCGAGATTTGGGCCGCCCCCGCTGGTGAGAAGTGGAAAGAATTAAGAAAATGGAGAGACGTACGCAGCTGGGGCATCGCGCTGCGTATCTATCAGGTAAATGAAGTTGCAGCACCAATCTAACATGCTGGCTGCGTCAGTACCACCAGGCGTGGGCTGATCACACACCGCGATGCCCAGGCCTGGATTTAGAGGCTAACCAATTTAACCCCCATTGCATTTATATAGCACCTTTCTCATCCAGGACATCCCAAAGCGCATCACAGCCAACAAATTGCTTTTTAAATGTAGTCACTGTCATTCTGTAGACCAGTTTGTGCACAGCAAGGTCCCACAGGCAGCAATGAGATAAATGACCAGGTAATCTGTTTTGGAGGTGCTGGTTGAGGAATGAATGGTGGCCAGGACATCAGGAGACCTCCTCTGCTCTTAAAACAATAGAGCCATCGGGTCTTTTATGTCCATCTGAACAGGCAGACTGTGTCTTGGTTTAACATCTCATCCAAAAGACAGCACCTCCAACAGTGCAGCAGTCCACTGTGTAGGTTATGTGCTGAAGTCCTGGCTTGAACCCACGGGTTGAAGCCAGGACTTCAGCACATAATCTACATAGTGGAGTGCTGCACTGTTGGAGGTGCTGTCTTTTGCCTTAGGGGCCAGAGTAGAATGACAGATTTCCCCCATTGTCACATTTTCCCATTTTAATCACTCCTTCACATTCTCACTCTCCAGAATCGTTCAGCCGGTCCGATCTGCTGCAGCGTTTCTCTCCACATAAGTCACATTGTCTAATCCAGCACTCCTGTTCACTCCCCGTACCCTTTAATATTCCTCATTTTCAAGCAACCATCTAATTCCCGTTTAAAAGGACTTAAGGGTTCTGCTTCTACCACAATTTATGGCAGAGAATTTCAGGTTCTAATCACCCTTTGTTAAGAATTTTTTCCAAACTTCCTTTCCTTCTTTTTGTGTTTATCTCCGGTTTGCGCATTCTACAGGTCAGTGATCTCACAAATTGCCATACTCCTTACCTTGGTGTCACCACCAAATTTTAATATTTAATTCCTGATCATTTTTGTACACATAGTAAACATGAGCAGCACCTTTCCACTCCAAGAAACTTCCTTTTACGCTTCCTTTCTGCCCTCCAACCATCTCTTCCATGCGGCCACATTGCCCTGAATTTCACCTGCCATTATCTTTACCCTAAGTTTCTTATGTGGTAACTTACTAAATGCCTGATCAATACTGACAAAGGCAAGTCAGGAAAGGGATCTGGGAATCGTGGTAAACATCAAGAAAGCAAATGGGATGGCAGTTTGTATAAAAAGAGGAATAACAGAGTGCAGATCAAAAGGGGTTATCCAGCCAATTATGTAGAGCATTAGTGTGGAACCCTTCCACAGGAAGAACATGGCCAAGCTGGAAAAGGCCTCGATGAGGGTGCAGAGGAGATTTACTAGAATGGTACCAGGGATGAGGGACTTCAGTCACGTGTGTAGACTGGAGAAGCTGGGTTGTTAGAGCAGAGACGGTTAAGGGGAGATTTAATAGAGGTGTTCAAAATTATGGCAGGAGGGTCGGTAAACAGAGGACACAGATTGAAGATAATTGGCAAAAGAATCAGAGGGGAGATGAGGAGAAATTTTTTTACACAGCGAACGTTATGACACGGAATGCACTGCCTGAAGGGGCGGAGGAAGCAGATTCAGTAATAACTTTAAAAAGGGAATTGGATAAATACTTGAAGGGGAAAAATTTGCAGGACCATGAGGAAAGAGCAGGGGAATGGGACAAATTGGATAGCTCTTTCAAAGAGCCAGCACAGGCAAGTTGGGCCGAATGGCCTCCTCCTGTGCTGTAAGATTCTATGATTCAAGAAGAGCTAATAGAATAATGAAAGATTAGAGAATAAAACCTAGGAGAATAGACCGACTGAACTGAGAGACTTCTTGTTGGAGAAGAGGAGACTGAGAGGGTATAAGATTGAGCTATTCAAATTAATAAGTTTCAGGGATGTGAGAGGATCAGTCAAGGATAATTGATTTGTATGGGATAGCAGAACAGGGGATACAGGTATAAACAGGATGTAAGATGCAGGATTATTACACTGAGAGGATGGTTGGTTTTTGGAATACATTACTGAGGGAGGTTATAGGGGGAAAGAGATTTACTACAATAATTCCAGGGATGAGGGACTTTAGTTATGTTGGTAGCCTGGAGAAGCTGGGATTGTTCTCCTTGGAACAGAGACGGTTGCGAGGAGATTTGATAGAGGTATTCAAAATCACGAAGGGTCTAGACAGAGTAGATAGAGAGAAACTGTTCCCATTGGCGGAAGAGTCAAGAACCAGAGGATGTAGATTTAAGGTGATTGGCAAAAGAACCAAAGGTGACATGAGGAAAAACTTTTTTACACAGCGAGTGGTTGTAATCTGGAATGCACTGCCCGAGGGGGTGGTGGAGGCAGATTCAATTGTGGCTTTCATAAGGGAATTGGATAAGTACTTCAAAGGAAAAAATTTGCAGGGCTACGGGGATAGGGTGGGGGAGTGGGACTAGCTGGATTGCTCTTGCATAGAGCCGGTACGGACTCGATGGGCCGAATGGCCTCCTTCCGTGCTGTAACCTTTCTATGATACTATGAAATAGCTTAGGGGTTCGATTTTCCTCTGGGAATCCATCCATTTTCAGGCTCTCCTGTTTGGAGGACAATGAGGTGGCTCCTAAAATGAGCTGCCAACATCTGCCCCCCTCCCCCACTGCCATTGATATCAGCTGCCTGACCATTGCCCAATTTTGGGGACCAACATCCTGCGCCTCAAGGGAGCCTGAAACAGGTCTGACCTGAGGTTGGCTCACTGTGGAGGAGCCGAGAGATTTGGGGGTACAGGTTCACAGGACATTAAAGGGAGAACCTCAGGTTGGTAAGGCCGTAAGTCAGTGGGTGAATGGAGATCGACTGGGTCAGAAGGCCAGCTCGCTGGGGTAAACCGGTCGGGAGTGTAGCTCACTAGGGTGAACCAGTCGGGAGTGTTGCTCACTAGGGTGAACCGGTCGGGAGTGTAGCTCACTAGGATGAACCGGTCGGGAGTGTTGCTCGCTAGGGTTGAACCGGTCGGGAATGTTGCTTACTAGCATGAACCGGTCAGGAATGTTGCTCACTAGGATGAACCGGTTGGGAGTGTTGCTCACTAGGATGAACCAGTAGGGAGGCAGTTCACTAGGATGGACCAGTTGGGCGTGTTGCTCACTAGGATGAACCGGTCAGGAGTGTTGCTCACTAGAATTAACCGGTCGGGAGTGTTGCTCACTAGGATGAACTGGTCGGGCGTGTTGCTCACTAGGATGAACCGGTCGGGAGTGTTGCTCACTAGGATGAACCGGTCGGGAGTGTTGCTCACTAGGATGAACCGGTCAGGAGTGTTGCTCACTAGGATGAACCAGTCAGGAGTGTTGCTCACTAGGATGAACCAGTCAGGAGTGTTGCTCACTAGGATGAACCGGTCGGGAGTGTTGCTCACTAGGATGAATCAGTCGGGAGTGTTGCTCACTAGGATGAATCAGTCGGGAGTGTTGCTCACTAAGATGAACCGGTCAGGAGTGTTGCTCACTAGGATGAATCAGTCGGGAGTGTTGTTCACTAGGATGAATCAGTCGGGAGTGTTGCTCACTAGGATGCTGCCTGGTATGAGGAAATACAAAGAAAGACTTGAAAAATGGAGGGTGCACAGAAGAGATTCCGGGGTGATTTGATAGAGATGTTTTAAAATTATGAAGGGATGGAACATAATAGATAGAAACAGTCTGTTTCCAGTTATTGAGGGGTCTAAATCAAGGGGGCATTGAGATAAGATTAAATACAAGAGACTTAGGACCAAGAGCAGGAGAACCTTTTTTTTTGCATAGAGGGTTGTGAGACTGCGGATGAGGCAGCTGGTGATTGAAGCACAGACCATGTCAATATTTAAGAATAAGTTAAATAGGTGATTGAAGTAACAGGGAATGAAGGGGTGTGGGAAGAGGGCAGGCACATGGGGTCAGGGCTACTGCTCGCCTGGAGGATAAATATCAACACTGGTTGGACAGAATAGCCTGTTTCGGTCTTGTAATTTTTATGTAATTTAGGTTTCCAGTACAGGTACAGCTTGATACGCTGTAGAATCCTAAGGAGGGCACAATCTTAAAATTAGAACTAGACCATTTAATAGTGAAATCAGCAACCATTTTTTCCATACAAAGGATGGTGAAAATCTGGAATTCTCTCCCCCGAGAAATTTTCAAGACTGAGATTGATAGATTTTTGTTAGGTAAGGGTGTGGAAGGATATGGAGCAAAGGCGGGTAAATGGAGTTGAGGTGCAAATCAGCCATGATCTCATTGAATGGTGGAACAGGCTCGAGGGGCTGAATGGCCTCCTCCTGTTCCTTTGTTCCTATGTGGGATACTGTGTGGTTACCAGCAGAGGGCGATGTTACTCAGTGTAGAACTACCTCAGCCTGAAGCATTGGGGAAAATACCATTGGCTGCTCACAGCAACGATTTTGCACATAGGCCAAGAATAACTCACCAATCCCATGGATAGCTTTAATGGAGAGAAATCAGGAGATTTATTTGTAATGCAGTTTAGGGTGCATTTACACTACTACTGGACCATTGGTGCCAGGTGGTTTAATTAGTGTAAATTAGTCTAAGTGCAGTCTGTATTCTGAATTGGGCTTCAGGCTCGCACTGGAATGAAGTGGAACAAGACTCTGTGAAAAAGGGAGTACATCTTTACCGTGTGATAGTGTAAAACGGGTAATGGCGAAAGGGTATTGACTTCAATCGGAATAAAAATGGGTAGAGATGTAAAACAGGCTGCCAATTCATTGTCACCCATTTTACACTGTCGCATAAAGTCAAGATCTATACCTTGGAATTCTCTCTCTGCTTTGCTCAGGAGCCTGAACACCTGACTTACACAACACAAAGTTAGAGTCTCTACGAAGCCAAAACCACTTTGCATTAACACTGATTTTATCGGCCGTAGAAACCTGGGGGGCCATCGATCATGGACTAAATGTTGGGATCCTCCCACTGGGAACTCCCACTGCTGCCCTGGGGGAGTATCCTGGCTCAGGGTCGGGGGTTACAAATAATCGCAGTGAATACCTGCACCGTTATGGGCGCATTTTAGGTGTTCGCTTGAGCTGGGGGGGAATGGGAGATTGATGCCCAGCCTGTCTACAGCAGCCCCAGCTGGGAAGAAATATTTCACAGGGCCCGTTGGGCCCCCCCCTTGTGAAAGGGGCCAGTCGGGTCGCAGACAGGGCAAGAGTTTTCGTGAGTTGAGGCCCAGATCCTGGTGGGACTCACACCTGTTGGCCAGGAGGCCGCTACACCTGACAGAACCCAGACAGGGCCAAAAAAACTCCTGGTCTGGGAGCGCCCTCCCCCACCCTGATAATGGGGACCATGTTTGGGACAGACAGAGGTTCCAGCCCAAACAAGGTGCCCCCAAAGCTGACCGTGGATAAGGGGACCCGGCCTATATGGCTCTCAGCCTAATTTGGAAATCCTGGCAGATTTAGGCTGAGTTGCTGGAAGGCCTGTAGATATTTGGGGCCATAGTATATCTGAAACCTTATAATTCCACTGGTTACGCTGAACATCTCATGTCTTAGTGCGGTGTGGGCAGGAGGACATGTCGGAGATATTTGACTTCCTTCGGATTGATAAGAAAAATAAAGTGGCTGATTCCCACTCAAGAAAGTAGGATTGACAGGAATGGGAGTATTAAATATTGATACTGTGGGATATTCTGGAGAGGGAGTATTAAATATTGATACTGTGGGATATTCTGGAGAGGGATTATTAAATATTGATACTGTGGGATATTCTGGAGAGGGATTATTAAATATTGATACTGTGGGATATTCTGGAGAGGGATTATTAAATATTGATAGTGTGGGATATTCTGGAGAGGGATTATTAAATATTGATACTGTGGGATATTCTGGAGAGGGATTATTAAATATTGATACTGTGGGATATTCTGGAGATGGAGTATTAAATATTGATACTGTGGGATATTCTGGAGAGGGATTATTAAATATTGATACTGTGAGATATTCTGGAGAGAGATTATTAAATATTGATACCGTGGGATATTCTGGAGAGAGATTATTAAATATTGATACCGTGGGATATTCTGGAGAGGGATTATTAAATATTGATACCGTGGGATATTCTGGAGAGGGATTATTAAATATTGATACCGTGGGATATTCTGGAGAGAGATTATTAAATATTGATACCGTGGGATATTCTGGAGAGAGATTATTAAATATTGATACCGTGGGATATTCTGGAGAGAGATTATTAAATATTGATACCGTGGGATATTCTGGAGAGAGATTATTAAATATTGATACCGTGGGATATTCTGGAGAGGGATTATTAAATATTGATACCGTGGGATATTCTGGAGAGGGATTATTAAATATTGATACCGTGGGATATTCTGGAGAGGGATTATTAAATATTGATACTGTGGGATATTCTGGAGAGGGAGTATTAAATATTGATACTGTGGGATATTCTGGAGAGGGAGTATTAAATATTGATACTGTGGGATATTCTGGAGAGGGATTATTAAATATTGATACTGTGGGATATTCTGGAGAGAGATTATTAAATATTGATACTGTGGGATATTCTGGAGAGGGATTATTAAATATTGATACTGTGGGATATTCTGGAGAGGGAGTATTAAATATTGATACTGTGGGATATTCTGGAGAGAGATTATTAAATATTGGGATAGATTCCTGGAAAGCCAAGCTTCTTGGGTAGATATAGGAATGTAAAAGCTGCCTGTTCTCCCTCCCCTTTCTGTGGTTAGGTTAAATGTTGAACAATAAAATGAATTATATGTCTTCAGGTTCTGCGCTGTCTTGTGTTGGTATTTGAAGCATGCGATAGTCACATGTTCATTGTCATTGCTCTAATGCAGGTTTTCACAAAGGGCTTCTTGCATGGCCAATATCTCAGCCTGATGCTCTGTACCTTGTACTGTACACTGATAACGGTCCCCATGTGCTGGTGACTCACCTCAAACACGATGACAAAGCCTAGCCGAATCGCCAACAGATTCCAGTACGTCAGGCTCAAGTGGCCATCGGGATCCCTGAACTCTTTGTACCTGCAAATAAGCAAAGACGTACACCTTATAGCTTCCCACCTACCTCAGACCGTGATACAACCACACTATTGCTGTCCCAGGACAATGTAAAAAGTGTTACAATATACACATTTATCCAGGCTCCTATTATCCAACCTTATGCGTCGGGACCTTTAAAATCATTTTGTACCCATAAATTCCTCGCTTTTATTTGGTTATTGAATTGATTAAAAAAAAAAGATTTACTCCTGAATTTGAAAAAAACTCCTGAAATTTCTCATTTATTTTTACCAAAGATCAGGTCCAGAAATGCGTCACATCACATCCATCTTATCAGGAGCGCAATGAAGAGCCTCGATAATGACACAGTGATTTTATCAACAAAATGGATCCATTTTGTGCAAAGATCACAATATACCGTCCATAGAACACACTGCAAAAGCACATTTTAGCAGCAACTAGTTCATATTTCAATTACACTTTAAAAATATTTGTGCTTCATGATACTATGGGGGTGATGTGCTCCTGTGAGTATTAGTTTTAGCAGTCAATGTTCTCCAGCACACTGTTCATTCACAAATACTAGCAATGCATTTTACTGCAAAAATAGCTTGAGATTCTGGAAACTTATAATACATCACTTTTGGAACTCCCATAAAAGTGGTGTCTGAGAACTGTACAAATAATTACATGGAATTACATGAAACATACAGCACAGAATCAGGCCATTCGGCCCATCTGGTAAATGCCAGTGTTTATGCTCCGCACGAGCCTCCTCCCACCCCTCTTCATCTAACCCTATCAGCATAACCTTCTATTCCTTTCTCCCTCAAGTGTTTATCTAGCTTCTCCTTAAATGCATCTGGGCTATTCGCCCCAACTATTCCTTGTGGTACCGAGTTCCACATTCTAACCACTCCCTGGGTAAAACCACAGGTTGTCATTGAGCTTAATTGCACCTTGTTAGTCCCTTGCTTGTTCTCTTGAGGTTTCCTGATGTTCAAAATACAAACTGATGATAACTGATTTTCTTTGAGTTTCCCCGGGTTTTATGGGCTAAAGTTTCCCCTCCCCCCTCCAAATTCCCCCTGGATTTTGATGTTAAATATAAAACCTGCAACTTGGGTTTTTAAATTGACAAAAAAAAATTGACTTTAATGGTCCTTACTCAGGAGTTGTAGGGGTAAATTTACAGAGACTTTTCGCCTGACGTGGAGTCTTGATTGACAGGAGGGTGGATTGGAGAATCAGGGTTAGAGATCACTCCTGACACTCAACCATTTTATGAGTATTCAAATTAAGGACCAGAAAGATGGGAACATCACAAATCAGCAGGAAGATTTCCACACCTGATCCCCCAACCCCATCCGTTCCCCCATCGAACGAGACTCCAGTCGGAGGGGGGGCGGTGGGAGACACTGACTGTGACCTGGTATCTGGCCACAGACATGACAGCAAACCCAGTGGGCAAAATGGTAGCTACTTCTGCAAGGACACCATAAATCTACCTACAAACATTGGGCTAACTCATCATCTCTGCATCTCTGGTGTTGCAGCCTCTGACAGGCCTGTGCCTCACATGTTGCTGAAATGACCGTTATGTGAAGTTCCAGTTGGAGGCAGGATTTGGAATTGAGTCGTTGAAACCCTTAGGTGAAGCACTGGGAGACTGCTGGTGCCTGTGGACCTGTAGAAGCACAAGTCACCTGCCTCAGAAGAGGAGGGACGAATATTCTTTGCAAGCTGTTCTTCCACAGCCCATGTACAATCTACCCGATCATGGACTGCACCCACCCATTTAATCTCGTTCCACATCCCATGTACAATCTACCCGATCATGGACTGCACCCACCCATTTAATCTCCTTCCACATCCCATGTACAATCTACCCGATCATAGACTGCACCCACCCATTTAATCTCCTTCCACAGCCCGTGTACAATCTACCCGATCACGGACACATTTTTACCCATTTATTCTCCCGAGGACCCTGGAAGGTTAAGCAAAACTCTGGAATTTTCATCTCGACTATTCAATTCTGCCTTCCAGGCTGCACCCTCTGCTTCTCCTCACCTCAGCAACACCGGAATCCACTGTGCCCCGTAGAGTGTTTGAAACAGATACTTATCTAGTTCCTTTCTGACGAACTCATTGACTTGGCTTGTGATGGTAAGACCCTCCCTTTAGATGTTTCTCTCTGTCCTTGCTTTACCTGCACATGCTATTGTTCTGCTGGATGAAGCTGGATGGAGAATAGGCCAAGGTGAAGTTAATATAGCCGGTCAGGTCACTTTGCTGCGTGTAGCGGTAGTAGAGACGAGGAAGAAAATCAGAGGTGAAAGCTATCAGAAAGGCCTGTGGGGAGAACAAGTTGCACATAACTAAGGCATTCACCACAATAGCACCCTTGTGGGGACATCCAGTATGGCTACAACAACAACAGATTGTATTTATATAGCACCTTTAACATCGTAAAATGCCCCAAGGCGCTTCACAGGAGTGATTATCAGAAAAAATCCGACATCGAGCCACATAAGGAAATATTAGCTCAGGTGATCAAAAGTTTGGTAAAGGAGGTAGGTTTTAAGGAGCGTCTTAAAGGAGGAGAGAGGGGTAGAGAGGCGGAGAGGTTTAGGGAGGGAATTCCAGAGCTTAGGGGCTAGGCAGCTGAAGGCACGGCCGCCAATGGTGCGGCAAAGGGAATGGGAGATGCACAAATGGCCAGAATTGGAGAAGTGCGGAGATCTCGTAGGGTTGTAGGGCTGGAGGAGGTTACAGAGATAGGGAGGGGCGAGGCCATGGAGGGATTTGAAGACAAGGATGAAAATTTTAAATTTGAGGTGTTGCTGGACCAGGAGCCAATGTCAGTCAGCGAGCACAGGGGTGATGGGTGATCGGGACTTGAGTTAGGATACGGGCAACAGAGTTTTGGATGAGCTCAAGTTGGGAGGCCGGCCAGGAGAGCTTTGGAATAGTCAAGTCTAGAGGTAACAAAGGCATGGATGGTGGTTTCAGCAGTAAATGGGCTGAGACCGGGGCAGAGATGGGTGATGTTACGGAGGTGGAAGTAGGCGGTCTTGGTGAAGGAGAGGATATGGGGTCGGAAGCTCATCTCAGGGTCAAATAGGATGCTGAGGTTGCGAACAATGGCTTCAGTTTTCCCAATATTTAATTGGAAGAAATTTCTGCTCATCCAACACTGGATGTCAGACAAGCAGTGTGACAAATGAGAGAGTGGAAGGGTTGAGAGAGCAGGTGGTGAGGTAGAGCTGGGTGTTGTCAATGTACTCTATTGGAATATGGGATTAGATTAGACAGGGCTTGATGGCCGGCGCGGACACGATGGGCCGAAGGGCCTCTATCCGTGCTGTATAACTCTATGACTCTATGACATGTGGAACATGACCTTGTGATTTCGGATGATGTTGCTGAGTGGCAGCATGTAGATGAGGAAAAGGAGGAGGCCAAGGATCCTTGGGGGACTCTAGAGCTAACGGTGCGGGAGCGGGAAGAGAAGCCATTGCAGGTGATTCTCCGGCTACGACCAGATAGATAAGAATGGAACCAGGTGAGTGCAGTCCAGCCAGCTGGACAATGGAGGAGAGGGGCTGGAGGAGGATGGTGTAGTTGACCGTTTCAAAGGCTGCAGACAGGTTGAGAAGGATGAGGAGGGATAGTTTACCTCAGTCACAGTCACATAGGATGTCATTTGTGACTTTGATAAGGGCCGTTTCAGTACTGTGACAGAGGTGGAAATCTGATTGGAGAGGTCAAGGGTGGGTTTTTTGAGGAGGGAGTAATGACAGCAGAATTGAAGAGGAGGAGGAGGACAGTTTCCTGAGGAGAGGGAACCGGCAGACAAATTTTTTAATGAAGTAGTGACATTTATCTCGACTAATCTTTGCAGGTAACCAATGGCCTGCCATCAGTGCATTTCAAGAGCAGATGGCTCCACATTTAGCATCATGCTCCTTGTACTATTCATCCACAGGCAGGTACAAATATTTGGCCTAGGTCAGTTCAGTCTAGGCCAGTCCAGTCTAGGCCAGGCCAGGAAAGGGCACAAAGATACCAAGTCAACATTAGGCAGCCGGTTCCTAGAAGGGCTGAGCTTTGGGTTCCTGGAAATTGAGATTTTTCCTCACGTCAAATGTAGAATTAATTTGGAATCAACTAATCTTTTTTCTTGATCCAGTCGAAACGAGCCATGGAATTGGCTGCAGCCCATTGGGTGTCTTCGTCTCTGTATCATCCAGATACTGATACAATCGCTAAGTTGTTATTCCAATTCAAGTAGTGACACTGCAGCAGGAGATGCCTCTGTGGGGCGTCTGCATAACCGTCTACACGGCCCAAGGTAGAAGCCACAGTATCCACTTCATGTCGATGTGTTGCGACAGAAAACTTAATAAGATTTAGGTCCAAGCTATCTAAATTCAAGAGGTCGAGTTTGGTAGTCGGCCAAAATCAATGCAGTCAGAGCCAATCTCCAGTACCTCATTCAAATGGTTGTTTGTGTGTGAGCCTTGACAGTCCATGTTTACAGTCCATGTTTACAGTGGGAATCGGGGGAAAACTCTCCAGTGGCTGGAGTCATACCTAGTACAAAGGAAGATGGTAGTGGTTGTTGGAGGCCAAACATCTCAGCCCCAGGGCATTGCTGCAGGAGTTCCTCAGGGCAGTGTCCTAGGCCCAACCATCTTCAGCTGCTTCATCAATGACCTTCCCTCCATCATAAGGTCAGAAATGGGGATGTTCGCTGATGATTGCACAGTGTTCAATTCCATGCGCAATCCCTCAGATAATGAAGCAGTCCATGCCCGCATGCAGCAAGACCTGGACAACATCCAGGCTTGGGCTGATAAGTAGCAAGTAACATTTGTGCCAGACAAGTGCCAGGCAATGACCATCTCCAACAAGAGAGAGTCTAACCACCTCCCCATGACATTCAACAGCATTACCATCGCTGAATCCCCCACCATCAACATCCTGGGGGTCACCATTGACCAGAAACTTAACTGGACCAGCCACATAAATACTGTGGCTACGAGAGCAGGTCAGAGGCTGGGTATTCTGCGGCAAGTGACTCACCTCCTGACTCCCCAAAGCCTTTCCGCCATCTACAAGGCACAAGTCAGGAGTGTGATGGAATACTCTCCACTTGCCTGGATGAGTGCAGCTCCAACAACACCAAAGAAGCTTGACACCATCCAGGATAAAGCAGCCCGCTTGATTGGCACCCCATCCAGCACCCTAAACATTCACTCCCTTCATCTTCGACAGCACCTCCCAAACCCGCGACCTCTACCACCTAGAAGGACAAGGGCAGTGGGCGCATGGGAACAACACCACCTGCACGTTCCCCTCCAAGTCACACACCATCCAGACTTGGAAATATATCGCTGTTCCTTCATCGTCGCTGGGTCAAAATCCTGGAACTCCCTACCTGACAGCACTGTGCAGAACTTTCACCACACGGACTGCAGCGGTTCAAGGCGGCGGCTCACCACCACCTAAATGCCGGCCTCGCCAGCGACGCCCACATCCCATGAACGAATTAATAAACAGTCCATGTTTCCAGGTCATTTGGTCACTGGGGACATCACAGCTGAGCTTAATCATGTCCTCAACCAATGTCTCCATACAGACACTTTCTAGCACAGGTCACTGAGTTGTGATCAGAACTGGGAGCCTTGGCTGATGTTTTTTTTACTCTCTTGCTCTGGGCCCCTGTGGCTAATTGCAGCATCCCTACTGTTGCCTAGCTGAGATCAGCTAATACACAGGCCACAGATCATACCTGGGATTTTCTGCTCTGCGTGGCTCACTAGCACCACACATCCAATAAACTACTGAGGGGCAAATGAGCAGTTAACAGTAGCGCATATTACACAGTGAATAAAGAGAATATCAGCAATGGGAATATTCAAAGTTTGGGCTTTCCAGTATTACATAGAATTTACAGCCCAGAAACAGGCCAATCAACCCAACAGGTCTATGCCGGTGTTTATGCTCCACACGAGCCTCCTCCCTCCCTATTTCATTTAACCCTATTCCTTTCTCCCTCATGTGCTTCTAGCTTCCCCTTATGGCAAATTAAGGATATGGCAAAGTAGACTGATACACAGGTGCTGATATACTCACATTACTGATTACAGCTATGGTGGTGATGGCTTCCAGGATGTTGAACCAGATTCCGATCTCCTGAGTTCGCTCCACAACAGGCCGCCGGTATTCACACACAAACTTGTTGGCGTCCAGGCGGATTTCTATCCAATTATTGAGAAGGGCAAATAAAGGAGCCAATGGGCAGGCAGCAACAAAGATGGTGATGAATCCGAACTGGAGGACTGCAGAGTAAAGGGAGACACAGTGACACGGTGACCCAGTGACCCGGTGACACAGTGACACAGTGACACGGTGACACGGTGACACGGTGACTCGGTGACCCAGTGACACGGTGACCCAGTGACCCGGTGACCCAGTGACACAGTGACACGGTGACCCGGTGACTCGGTGACCCAGTGACACGGTGACACGGTGACCCGGTGACCCGGTGACCCGGTGACCCAGTGACACGGTGACACAGTGACACGGTGACACGGTGACCCAGTGACCCAGTGACCCAGTGACACGGTGACACGGTGACCCAGTGACACGGTGACTCAGTGACACGGTGACACGGTGACTCAGTGACACGGTGACACGGTGAGTCAGTGACACGGTGACACGGTGACTCAGTGACTCGGTGACTCAGTGAGTCAGTGACACAGTGACACAGTGACACGGTGATCCAGTGACAGAGTTACCATCAAAAGAGCCGTTTATTCAAATGTGCCGGGCAAGTTAAAGAAAGATATAGCAGCTTTCACTTCCACTAGACGCCCCAAAGCGCTTCACAAATTGGCTGCCATGTTTGCCTACAAAACAACAGGGAAGTAGGAAACGTGGCAGCCAATTTGCGCATAGCAAGGTCCCACAAGCAGCATACGAGATAAATGACCAGTCAATCTGTTTTGGTGCTGTTGGTTGAGGGATAAATATTGTCCAGGACACCGGGGAGAACTCCTGTGCTCTTCTTTGAAATGGTGCTATGGGATCTTTTACATCCATCTGAGAGGGCAGATGGGTCTTCAGTTTAATGTTGCATCTTAAAGACAGCACCTCTGACAGTGCAGCACCCCCTCAGTACTGTACCAAAGTGTCAGCCTAGGTTATGTGCTCAGGTTCTGGAGTGGGGCTTGAACCCATAATTTCTTGACTCACAGGCAAGAGTGCTACCACTGAGCCAAGTGGACATGCAGTACCCTAAATACACAAACTATCAGGAATAAAGCAGATTATTCTCTGTATGCTTCAATCAGTATTGTAGGAGTCATCTTCAGAGAGTATTCAGGGACACTCCTGAGTTAGATGTGGCATGTGACACACCCCATAGTGACTAGAATTGAACACATTATCTGAAATGGTCCCTTTAAAATGTTTTGGGGCAGGAAAAAAAGAACTTGCATTTATATAGCGCCTTTCAGGTTTTTGGGATGTCCCAAAGGGCTTCACAGCCAATGAATTACATTTTGAAGTGTTGTTATTTGGGCAAATGTGCCAGCCAATCTGCACATGGCCAGGTCCCACAAATAGCAAATGACATGAATGAATCTCATTGAATTCTCAATGAATATAAGGCTGCAGAGGAGGGAGGGGGAGGGGGAGGGGGCGGAGTGGGGGGAAGGGGCAGGGCAGGGGGAGGGCAGAGCAAGGGGAAGGGGCAGGGTGGGGGAGGGGGTGGAGCAGGGGGGAAGGGGCAAGGCAGAGGGAAGGGCAGAGTGGGGGGAGGGGGCAGAGTGGGGGGAGGGGGCAGAGCAGGGGAAGGGCGGAGCAGGGGGAAGGGGCAAGGCAGGGGGATAGGACAGGGTGGGGGAGGGGAGGGAAGGGGCAGGGCGGAGGGGACGGGGCGGGTGGGGGCGGAGCGGGGGGAAGGGGCAGGACAGGGGGAGGGGTGGGGGGGAAGGGGCGGAGCGGAGGGGACGGGGCAGGTGGGGGCGGAGCGGGGGAAGGGGCAGGACAGGGGGTGGGGTGGGGTGGGGGAGAAGGGGCGGGGCAGAGGGGACGGGGCGGGTGGGGGCGGAGCGGGGGGAAGGGGCAGGACAGGGGGTGGGGTGGGGTGGGGGAGAAGGGGCGGGGCGGAGGGGACGGGGTGGGTGGGGGCGGAGCGGGGGGAAGGGGCAGGGGTTGGGGGAAGTGTTTAGTCACGATGCTCCAGCCACCATGGTGTGGGGTAGGTTTGATGGACCAGCTGGTCTTTTACTGCCCGTCAATTTTGTATGTCCGTATGTTCGGATGTAATCCATTCTCTGGAATTCACTGCCCTGTCTTTATAGTGACCATGAAATATGATTAGTCAACAAACTGGGCCAGTTCCAGTTTAGGAGCATGATTGGTATCTCCCAGCCAACACTTCCTGTTCCTGACACGACAGGTTTATGGAGAATCTTAGTATGGAGAAGGAGTCAGTGACCCACCAAGCCCCTTCTTCCACAAACCATTACAATCCCCTTCACCAATATCATTAATCTCCTTACAGAAGGTTCTGCAAACTTCGTCCTGCTCCCATTCTGCAAAGATTGTGTAAGAGAAGCATTATTCAAGCTTTCTGAATAATATTGCTAACCTTGTTAGGAAAAGCATTATAAAGGCTTTTCCTCTGCACAAAGCTTTCTGTTCTCTGTATATTAGCATCAACAGGCTTTTGGTAAACCTTGTGTAGATGATGCACCCTTGAGTAATGAGACATCCTGTTTCATTCTTATCTCATGCGCAAAAGATGAGTTAAGGGAGGGTGGAAGGAGTTTGCCATAGTGTAGTAACAATACAGGATGCTTTGGGGTAAACATGGTGTCTTTGATAAGTCGGAGACAACTAATGATAAAGGAGGCAGTGATGTCAGGTATTCTGTTACCTGGAATGTCCAGGGAGTGAAACACATGTCTGATAGCATTAGACAGAGAAAGGTGTTGATGGGAGGCCTCATGTTTGCACATGGTCCTGTAGAACTGTCTGTGTTAATAAACGTATGTAAACTGAGAAGTAGATCGTTCATGTTAGAACATTCGAGGAGCGAAACTAGACTCGCTCAAGTGATTTAAAGGACCTTCGAGAAGTGCACCTCAGAACCTTGTATGATGATAAACTTTGCCAGGTTGTATCCCAATGTGTTATTAGTATGTTACAATTGTACTCTTGTATTGTAACATCTTTACTACTTAATGTAACTTCTTAATAAAACCTTTACACTTTGGAACAAAAACGCCCCCAAGCCTTTTTGATTAAAGACCGAGCCATTTAACAGTTACTCACATTTTGGCCCTCCAACGTGGGGCAATGAGGTGTCGTTTTGATCAAAGTATATGTGTTTGGATTATTGTTCCTGTTAATGGACAAAGTAGGGATTACGAGTTTTGGGTCGTGAGAGACCTGTGTAATAGTCCGGGGCTGTACTGTGGTGAGAGATTATATCCTTGCACGGACTCAAGATTTTGAAAAAAAAATAAAAAGAGGGAGTATGTTTAGCCATGGCAGATGAGATTGATAGTTGCAAGAAGATGGAAGGAAAGCCAATAAAAACTCCGGTGGATAAAACAAAGAAATATAGTCAGGAGAAACTAGGAACTTGTGCTTTATTAGTTAAAAATTGTCAGACTTTGCGTGAGGCTGAGAATAAAATGCGGAAAGATAAAGCACAGAAGAAGGAGGAGAGGTTAATATCAGTCATTTCACAGCAGACAAAGGCTGTGGAAGAGTTACATAAAAAACCCTTTCTCACAATGCGGTCTCCTTTACACTGGGGAGATGAAATGTAGACTGGGTGATCACTTTGCTGAACTCTTCCACTCAGTCCGCAAGTGTGACCCTGACCTGTCGGTCGCTTGTCAATTTAATTCCTCGTCCCACTCCCACTCTGAACAATGAAGCTCAACGGAAGCTCGAGGAACAGCCCCTCATCTTTCGATTAAGCACTTTACAACCTTCCAGACCCAACATTGTTCAATAACTTCAGATCATAACCACTGCTCCCATTTTTTCGGACAGCAGGTGCTGGTAATGGTTCTGATGTTGCCATTTACAGCTCCTCTAGGCCCGTCTTTTGTTTCTTAACCTGTCCCATTACCGCTCTCCTTGCCTTGCACCATCATCCCTTTTGTCATTTAATCACTCCTGCCCTCCTTCCCTTTTGTTCTTTCCTACCCCCCCCCCTTCCTTTCCCTGATTCTGTACTTGCTTAAAAACTGTGATGTGGAGATGCCGGTGATGGACTGGGGTTGACAATTGTAAACTATTTTACAACACCAAGTTATAGTCCAACAAATTTATTTTAAATTCCACAAGCTTTCGGAGGCTTCCTCCTTCGTCAGGTGAATGGTGTGGATACTGTAAGTCTGAGACCTGCTATTGTGATTGACTCCTCCCCCAACCCCTAAGATTTTGACAAGTTAACTACCTGCTGCACTAGTTTTTTTATGAAGTTAGTCTGACACCTTTTGAGCTTCCAGCATTGCAATCTGCTAAGTCACAGCTTTCTGAGTGGAAAGGGCAGTCACTGTACAAAAAGATTAATTGTCCCTTGATAAAAACAATGATTTTTGTAGTTCCTACAGCCCTACACTGTGAACTCATTCGGACAGTCCATAATATCATTATGAAATGGTAAGGCAGATCAGCTAGCCAGAAAATTTGAGATTGTCCTAGAACCATCCATTGCTTTTCTAGGGCCAGATCAATGAAGTTCAGAGTGAAACACCCCCTTTAGATCTTATAGGGATACAGGACGAGGACCCTTCGATTAAATCCGTCCAGGTGGCCATCAAAGGTGAGGGCTCATGGCCCAAAGATGCCTTTAACAGAAGAGGTGATTTTACAGTACAGAATAACTTCTTGTTTTATCAGAGCAAATGGGAAGTCCCGCAGTCACTTTGTAATGAGGTGGTCCAATGGGCCCATACCTCTAGTGGGCACCTGAAGCCTCGTCCAAAGGCTAATACAGCAGATGTGGTGGCCTTGTGTGGATCGGACCGTGAATGCCATTATTAATGACTGCCTTACGTGTGGTATGACCCCAGCCCAGAGTTAACATGCCCCTTAACCATGTCCCAGCATCCGATGGCCCGTGGAGAAATTTGCAGATTGATTACATTGACCCATTTCAGAGGACTCAGAAGAGTAAAGAGTACGTCTTGGTTATAATTGACTGCTTTTCTAAATGGGGTGAGGCTCTCCCTGAGAGACAAGCCACTGCTACACAAACTGCAAAGGTACGTATTGAGCATATTTTCGCTCGCTGTGGACGGCCAAATACAATTGAGTCCAATCAAGGGACTCATTCCACTGGTCAGGTCATGAAGGAGAAACTAAAGTTCCCAGGAATCAGGCAAAAATTTCACATTCCATTTTACCCTCAGGTAGCTGGGATGGTCGAGCGTATGATTGTACCCTTAAGCAGCGAGTTATCAAGGCAGTGGGAAAGGCTGGTAAGACTTGGGATGTTGTATTGCCGCTCATATTGATGGCCATTCGGGGTCCCCCCTCCTGGACTCCCGTTCGAGGTCATGACTGGATGCCGGATGCGGTTGCCAGAGCTTTGGCGAGGCGGCACCCTCTCCGGACCTCAGCACAAGAGTGTGACCATGGACGCATATATGGAGCAGTTACACGCTCATTTACAACAGGTGTACTTAAATTCCACTCTATCCATTGGCCACAATAATAAGTGCCAGGACAAAATTTGCGGGAAACACCAAATTGTCGTATAGCTAATACCGAGGAGCTCTGCGACAAAATACAGAAAGACATTAATAAACTTGCAGAATGGTCGTGTAATTGGCAAATTGATTTCAATATAGATAAATGTGAGGTATTACCTTTTGGTAGGAAGAATGAGGAGGCCACATACTGCTTGGATAATAAGTCTAAATGGGGTAGAGGAGCAGAGGGATCTGGGGGTACAGATACACAAATCATTAAAAGTAGTGACACAGGTTAATAAGGCCATAAAAAAACCAAGCCAAGCATTGGGGTTCATTTCTAAAGGGATAGAATTGAAGAGCAAAGAAGCTACATTTAACTTGCATGGAACCTTGGTTCGACCACACCTGGAGTACTGTAAACAGTTCTGGTCTCCATATTATAAAAAGGATATAGAGACATTGGAGAAGGTACAAAAAAATTTACTGGGATGATATCAGATTTGAGAGGTTATACCTCTCAGGAAAGATTGAGCAGGCTGGGGCTCTTTTCTCTAGAAAAGAGAAGACTGAGGAGTGACCTGATAGAGGTCTTTAAGATTATGAAAGGGTTTGATAGGGTAGACGGAGAGAAGATGGTTCCACTTGTGGGGGTGACCAGAACTAGGGTCCATAAATATAAAATAGTCATTAATAAATCCAATAGGGAATTCAGGAGAAACTTCTTTACCCTGAGAGTGGTTAGAATGTGGAACTCACTACCACGAGTAGTTGAGGCAAACAGCATAGATACATTTAAGGGGAAGTTAGATAAACACATGAGGGAGGAAGGAATAGAAGGATATGCTGATAGGGTGAGATGAAGCAGGGTGGGAGGAGGCTCATGTGAAGCATAAACACCGGCATGGACCAGTTGGGCCGAATGGCCTGTTTCTGTGCTGTACATTTAATGTAATACTATGTAATTCAAGACCCTTAACATAAGGGCCAAACTTGTTCTGGCACTTATTATTGTGGCCAATGGATAGAGTGGAATTTAAGTACACCTTAATTCTGATTCCCGAGTCTAAATCATTGATGTAAATTGTGAACGACAGTGGTCCCAGCACTGATCCTTGTGGAACACCACTTCCTACCTTTTGCCAGTCTAAGTAACTGCCTTTAACCCCGACTCTCTCTTTTCTGTTTCGTAGCCAACTTGCTATCCATTCTGCTACTCTTCCCCTGACTCCACATGCTCTGACCTTAGTCATGAGTCTACTATGTGGTACTTTAGCAAAGGCCTTTTGAAAATCCAAATATATTACATCCACTACATTGCCCTTGTCTACTCTTTCTGTTACTTCTTCAAAGAATTCAGTAAGGTTGGTCAAGCATGACCTTCCCTTCTGAAATTATATTTTTGGTTTCTAGATGTTTTTCTATTACATCTTTGAGTAAGGATTCCATTATTTTTCCTACCACTGACGTTAAGCTAATTGAACTATAGTTCCCTGGACTGGTTCTATCTCCCTTTTTAAATATAGGAATCACATTAACTGTCCGCCAGTCCTCTGGCACTATTCCCTTTTCTAATGAATTTTATATATATATATATAATAGTGCCTCTGCTCTCTCTTCCCTAACTTCTTTTAATATGCATGGATGCAATCCATCCAGACCAGGGGTTTTATTCTCTCTAAGTTTGATTAGTTTATCAATTATCTCCCCCTTTCTATCTTAAATGTCTTTATATCTTTTTTGATCTCTTCTTCTATTGTCATGCTGCCATGTTAGGTACTGCCTGGTAAATACTGAGGCAAAGTAATTATTTAATATTTCTGCCATTTCGCTGTCATTACCTGTGAGTTTATCGTGTGAATCCCTTAGTGACCCTATCCCTATCCTGATTTTTCTTTTGTTATTTATGTGTCTGTAGAATACTTTACTGTTTCTTTTTATATTTAATTTCGTAGTTTCTCTTCGTCTTTCTCATTGTTTTTTTTAACTTCTTTCCTAACATTTTCATATTCCCTTTTCTCATCCTCTCCTTTATTGTCTATGTTCTTAGTGTATGCCTTTTTCTTTAGTTTCAATTTTGCCCTTATTTCTTTATTCATCCATGGTGAGTTATTACTGGCTCGTTTGTTCCTGCTTTTTAGTGGGATATATTTCTCCTGGACTCTATTAAAGTGGGGGACGAGATGATGGTGAAACTGAACAATGTCACAGGAAAGCGGGCAAAGAGGTTCGAAGGACCCTTCTCGATAATAGACAAATTGAGCAGTAACGTGTACAAGATTCAAGCCAATCAAAGGGATAGGTGGTTACATGGCAGTGACATGATATTGGAAAGGTACATTCCATCGTTCCTATACTCCTTTTATGGTTTATGGACGACGATGATGAGCAAGTTGAGGAGGACGAGACTGCCTCTACCTGGACATTCCAATAACCATACCTGGTTATAGTCCAACAGTTTTCAAATAAAACTGTTGGACTATAACCTGGTGTTGTAAGATTCCTTACATCATTCCTAGACTATGAGTAGGATGAGCTTTTACATTTAATATGGAACGATGAAGGGGTGTTCGAACATTCTGAACCCTCCATAGCTGAGGGAATAGATGAAAACCATTAAAAACACAAAGAGAAGGACTTGGAGTTGGAAATTCCAAATTCAGCCGTCCTATGTACATCTGTATGTGGGATAGAAAGGGTTAATTTCAAACAGGCTGCTGGCTGCCAGCTCCAAGAGGAAGAGAGAGCGAGAGTGAGAAACCTTCGGAGATAAGGCAGAGAAGCTAGGCAGCCTCTCACATGTTTTTCTGGATTTGTTTTTCTGGATTTGTTACGGTCAAAGGGATTATTCTTTGAAACTTAGTGCTATTGTCGCAGTGCTTTAGTCAAGCATATTACATTTTTAAGTTTCTTAATTTAAGTGGATATTTCCCCACGGTGATAGAAGGAAATCATAAACTGACAAATTAACCCCTTGGGCTCTCAAGAAGAGAAACAATGGATTTTCTGTTTATCTTTCCTTTTAAAACAGGGGACCATGGTTTTCGGGACCGTGTGAGTGTTGATGGTGCAGGATTACCGAGAGTAGCTCTTTGACATAAAAGTGACTTCACAAAATCACGGAGCAACCTTTGCTGGAGAAGTGTTGATGCAGGCAGAGATCCAGTGGTATTAAGAATTTAAGACCTTACCTGCAGACATCAGCAGATATTAAATGTCACAGCGTGGTGACGATTTGGACTAAGACTTTGCTTCTCAAAGGCTCGGCTTTAACTCATTCAGGGTTATTTGTTATCTTCTGAGACAGAGTGCTCGATGGGCAGGGAGGGGGGAGGGGGGAGGGGGCGCCGGGAAGATATGGGAGTTACTTCCAAAAGTAATTACAAGCCACTTCTATCTCTACTGTAAAACCACCAAGCCTGGGCATAACTTGTTTATGAAATTGAAATTGAGAAGGTAAATTGATATGAGTTGCTGTCCAAGCACTGAGAAGAGAAAATGTACATGAAGTTTAAGGGGACAATCAAATTTTATTTTAAAAAAGGAGTTCAGTCTAAGTGGTTCCTGCCCAATGCTGTGTATCAAGGAAGAAAGTTTTTTTGGGGTAATAAAATTGAACATTGACATGTCCTGTCAGTCCAACAATACTGCTGTATTGGAATAATTTTGAAATGATAAAATGGACTCAGCTCAATATAGGAGGGTATTTCAGGAAATAAAAAGCAGTCCAAGAAGAGTTTAAATAAAATAAATGAAAAAATGTATTGAGATATTGGAGCAAACTGTAAATAGTTTATTGGACAATAAAGTTCCTCCAGGACTCATCAATGAGATGAAATGGTAATACAATGGGATGTGTAAAATTGGATGAGAGGAAGTGATTGAGAATATAAGATCGAAACAGGAAAATTACACCACCAGATGGGAATTTTTCTAAAGTCATTTTCTTAGGTGATTATGGGTCAATTGGAACCAATCCAAAGTGGTTAGGGAAAGATGTGTGAGTGTATCCATGAGTAAATCACCTGGGCATGATTCACCAAAATATATCAATCTGGTATCAATGTACAATCTAGTGAAAGTCAGGAAAGTGTAGTTGAGAATAGTTAATTGAAAGTTTTCGCTTGGAAATGTTTGTGTCCTTGCCTATACTGAACAATGAGAAAACTGTTTTTAATAGCCTGGCCACTACCAGGACATTGGGACCATGCAGGAGAGAGAAGCAAAGACCTCCAGACCCCCCCTGATCTTTTGATGATAGCCTGAAAGCGCAGGAATGGCTTGTATCTGATGTCATGTGTGGCATGATCTTGTGCAAATATGTTGCAGGTGAGGCAACCAGTATGTGGAACTGCATGATGAAGATACACTGAATAACAGGTCGCAGACACGCTCAGTTACTTGACAGCAGTAGGACATGAAATGGTTAATGTGGTTCAGGAGAGTGAGAAAACCTTTTAACCAAGGCACCGACACATGCTCCATTGAGAAATCGACTAATTAAGGAAAAAACCAGGATGGAATTAAACACACTGGTACCTATCAGAGGGACATATAAATTTGGATTTCCAAAATTCAGGGTTGGGTTCCATCGAGTTAACAATGAAATTGGGACAACTGAGGGCTAGGGAGAAATAATACTTAGCAAGAATTATCCGCAGGATAGATATTGGTAAAAGTAGAGCTGGAGAATCTTTTAAGTCTATGATTTCTTGATAATATGGTATACTGTAGTTTTCTGTACAATGTATTATGATTTTCTTTGTCTGTATGATGATGTGTAATATTAACCAAATGAAACTTAAACCAGAAGAGCAAACGGCTTGAGATCGGAATGTGACGCTAACAAGATGAGAAGATTAGATAAGGCCCTGCAGAGTCACCAGGGACTGTTGGAGATTAAGACTGATGAGTAGTAAAGTAAACCATTTTCTTAGATTACTTCTGCAATTTAAAAACCCTAATATTGAAAGACTGACAATGTATATGAACAACGTAAGGCTGACTTTGAAAAGGGGAAGATAAGCAAAGACCATTAATTCCCAAATTACCCTTGGGAATCATGCATGGTGGGAGACAGCATATTACCTGGTCTGTTCTTATTGTAATTGGTATCATAATGCTCAATGTACAGATAATCCTCAATGTATAAAAAGCTGAATATGCAAATAGTTGTACTGCGCCACTGAGCCATGAACTAAGGAATGTGAGCCTTAAAGTATTCCCATATAGGCTCAACAGAAGGGAATGTAAGAGAAGCATTATTCAAGCTTTCTGAATAATATTGCAAACCTTGTTAGGAAAAGCATTATAAAGGCTTTTCCTCTGCACAAAGCTTTCTGTTCTCTGTATATTAGCATCAACAGGCTTTTGGTAAACCTTGTGTAGATGATGCACCCTTGAGTAATGAGACATCCTGTCTCATTCTTATCTCATATGCATAAGATTAGTTAAGGGAGGGTGGAAGGAGTTTGCCATAGTGTATTAACAATACAGGATGCTTTGGGGTAAACATGGTGTCCTTGATAAGTCAGAAACAACTAATGATAAGGGAGGCAGTGATGTCAGGTATTCTGTTACCTGGAATGTCCAGGGAGTGAAATACATGTCTGATAACATTGGACAGAGAAAGGTATTGATGGGAGGCCTCATGTTTGCACACGGCCCTGTAGAACTGTCTGTGTTAATAAACGTATATAAACTGAGAAGTAAGTCGTCCATGTTAGAACGTTCTCGGAGCGAAACTAGACCCGCTTAAGTGATTTAAAGGAACTTCGAGAAATGTACCTCAGAACCTTGTATGGTGATAAACTTTGCCAGGTTGTATCCCACATCTTATTAGTATGTTATAATTGTACGCTTGTATTTTAACATCTTTATTGTAACTTCTTAATAAAACATTTACACTTTGGAACAAAACCATCTCTAAGCTTTTTTGATTAAAGACCGAACCATTTGACAGATTATTTACAGATAGATAAAGCTAAACTCCACATCGTCTATCTAAACTAACATTCTACATCTTATAACGTGACTGTTATCAGTTTTTCTTTAGATGATTCCATGATTCTAGCAGCTCAGGAATCCTCACATTCCATACAGTATTCATTCACTTTAGTCTGTGATCATCATTTTAACCAAACCCTGATCTCATTTACAATCTCCAACCCATCCTTACTCACTACACAACACACTATTACACGTTAACCCACCCTTACCTTCCACACAACACATTCTAACCCATCGTTACTCTCTATGTAACATATTCCAATCCACATTACTGTCATATATAATACACTTCATCCCACCGTTACGCTCTACATAACATGCTAATAGCGTGGACCTGAGTGTAGTGCTTATGTTACTGGACTAATAATCCTGAATTTGTGAGTTCAAATTTCACCATGACAGTTTGAGAATTCAGATTTTTTTTTAAATCTGGAAATATAAGGCTGGTATCAGTAATGTGACCATGAAGCTACTGGATTGTGATAAAAACCTAACTGGTTCACTAAGATCCCTTAGGGGAGGAAAGCTGCTGTCCTAACCGGGTCTGTATGTGAATCCAGTCCCACACCAACTCTCTATGTAATATGCTCCAATGTATTGTTATTCTCTACGTAATATGCTGCAATGTGCTGTTACTCTCTATGTAATATGCTCCAGTGTACTGTTACTCTCTATGTAATATGCTCCAATGCATTGTTATTCTCTATGTAATATGCTGCATTGTATTGTTACGCTCTATGTAATATGTTCCAGTGTAATGTTACTCTCTATGTAATATGATCCAATGTACCATTACTTTCTACGTAATATGCTCTGATGTATTGTTATTCTCTATGAAATATGCTCCAATGTGTTGTTGATCTCTATGTAATATGCTACAATGTACCATTACTCTCTATGTAATATGCTGCAATGTACTGTTATTCTCTATGTAATATGCTCCAATGTATTGTTACTCTCTATGTAATATGCTCCAATGTACTGTTACTCTCTTTGTAATATGCTCCAATGTACTGTTATTCTCTATCTAATAAACTCCAATGTATCATTACTCTCTATGTAATATGCTCCAATGTATTGTTATTCTCTATGAAATATACTCCAATGTACCATTACTCTCTATGTAATATGCTCCAATGTACCATTACTCTCTATGTAATATGCTCCAATATACCATTACTCTCTATGTAATATGCTGCAATGTACTGTTACTCTCTATGTAATATGCTCCAATGTACCATTACTCTCTATGTAATATGCTTCAATGTACCGTTACTCTCTATGTAATATGCTCCAATGTACTGTTACTCTCTATGCAATATGCTCCAATGTACTGTTACTCTCTATGTAATAACCTCCAGTGTAACATTACTCTCTATGTAATATGTTACAATGTACCATTACTCTCTATGTAATATGCTTCAATGTACCGTTACTCTCTATGTAATATGCTCCAATGTACTGTTACTCTCTATGTAATATGCACCAATGTACTGTTTCTCTCTCTGTAATAACCTCCAGTGTAACATTACTCTCTATGTAATATGTTACAATGTACCATTACTCTCTATGTAATATGCTCCAATATACCATTACTCTCTATGTAATATGATCCAATGTACTGTTACTCTCTATGTAATATGCTCCAATGTATCTTTACTCTCTATGCAATATGCTCCGGTGTAGCATTACTCTCTATGTAATATGCTCCAATGTACCGTTACTCTATATGTAATATGCTCTAATGTACTGTTACTCTCTATGCAATATGCTCCGATATATTGTTATTCTCTATGAAATATGCTGCAATGTACTGTTATTCTCTATGTAATATGCTCCAATGTGTCATTATTCTCTATGTAATATGCTCCAATGTATCATTATTCTCTATGTAATATGCTCCAATGTATCATTATTCTCTATGTAATATGCTCCAATGTACTGTTACTCTCTATGTAAAACACTGAAACCAATGGAAAGGAAATATATGCTAGTCCTATAATGGGCAGCTGAACCGAACACCAATTTTGCACGGGCAGAAAGTTAAAGTCTATGGAACTCTTACTCTAACCCACCATTACTCTATATAACACCTCACAGAAAGTGCACTGAATAAAGTTAGCTTCACCTTTAAGGCCTGCAGCAGCATACATGACACTATTTTGAAGAAGAGCTGTGGAGTTCTCCCGGTGTCCTGGTCAATATTTATTCCTCAACCAGTATCACTAAAAAACAGATTATCTGGTCATTATCTCATTGCTGTTTATGGGATCTTGCTGTGCACAAATTGGCTGCTGCGTTTCCTACATTACAACAGTGACTACACTTCAAAAGTATTTCATTGGCTGTAAAGCGTTTTGGGACGATCTGAGGTCGTGTAAGGCGCTATACAAATGCAAGTTCTTTCTTTCTTTACCCGCCCCCCGATTTGAAGCGAGCATCAGACCCAAAGCAGTAGTCAGTTGTGTGCAAACTTATGCTGGGGCGGGAGGGGTGGAAAAGAGACAAATCAGTGCCATTTTGTTACAAAAATATTCACCGGAAAGAAAAAGTAGCAAACAGGAGTGAGATGTTTTAGGCTAATTTAATCAACTAAAGGTTGAAAGAGTGATAAAAACCAGACTTTGTGCTTGAGGTTTACGATTGCATCCTAACTTCTCAATTAAATGGCAGCCTTGTCTATCTGCTAGCTGAACAATATTCTGTAATTACATTTACAATATGATGCTCTCGTGGTTTCCATGGTACTGTCGCTTCTTCATACTCTGTTTTTCCACACAATTAGAAAATGTTTGTTCAGTGAGTAAATGCACCTTGTGCTGTGGTGTACAGGTTCAATCCCTGGACTGTGCTGCGTTAGTTGGTCTCAGTGAGGCGGTGGTTAAGAGTACTACACCAGGTCTCATTGTTCCCAGGCTAGGGAGAGGAAACATCAGTCTGGGTTCCCAATCCTGGTCACTATTTAGCAACCCCCTTGCAAATTGTGTGAGTGGATGTCAGGTGAGGGGAGGAATTTTTAAAAAGACATTTTTACAGCTCCTTAGCATCCCTATCAGAAATGTTTCAGAGTGCTCTACATGCAAGTTAGTGCCCCCTGCATGATGGGGTGACGTGTGACACTTCTTGCCTGGGAGGAGTTGCTTGGGGGAGGTACCGGACTGTGTATGTACTGATACCTGTGGAATTGTAACTCAGCAGAAGGTAGCACCTTCAGGAGAAGAGGGGAGAAAGTTAGAAAAACGCTAAAATAAGGCAGGGTGGTATTATGGAATGGTGGGACGAGCTCACAATCTTTATGCTATAAATCTCAGGCACGATCACTTTGGCGAAAGCATTGCATGGAGGTCAGAGCTTCCGCAGAAGAAGGATCACCCCTGGGCAGGCTCATGGACCTTCTGGCTTCATTGGCAGAGGGCGAGGTGCAAATCCTATGCTCACCCCATAAGCCCCTGTTGGTCTGTGATCCAAGGGGAAAAGGCAAGAAAGCAACTCATAAAGAGAGCCTGAAACCCCCAAAATGGATAAATAAATGAAATAAAAATGTAAACTAGTTTTTATGTACCAATTATTAACTATGTTATGGGGTGAAGGAAGACTAGGAGATTGATTGTGATTAAGACCTACAGAACCCACCTTCTAAGCCTCACACATGAGTTATGAAGTCTTCCTCATTCACAGGATAAACCATGCTCTGATCTCCACCAGAGTCACAAAGTGTTCGAGTGAGCTACCTACCCATCTCAAGATACTCATCAAAGAGCCCCTCACAGACCAGTAGCTCATAATCCTTCTCCCAGGGATGATGCTCTGAAATGGACTCCTCTTTAACTGTGCCCATCAGTTTTTGCTTCTGCCACCAATGTTTCAGCTTCCTGTTCAATAATAACAGAACAATATTCAAAATAAAGGAGCAAATGAAAGATAGCTCAATCAAAGTCAGACCTATTTACCACACCTGTTGCCAGCAGCAAATGTACACCACAGATAAGTTGGTCTGATTTTACTTTTTGCTTCCTAACATTTGAAGTTGCCAATCAAGACAATGAAACAGCCACTGAAGATGGTCAATGCCCATCAAATATGTATCTAGGGTACATGGTTAATGCCCATCAAATATGTATCTAGGGTACATGGTCAATGCCCATCAAATATGTATCTAGGGTACATGGTTAATGCCCATCAAATATGTACCTAGGGTACATGGTCAATGCCCATCAAATATGTATCTAGGGTACATGGTCAATGCCCATCAAATATGTATCTAGGGTACATGGTTAATGCTCATCAAATATGTACCTAGGGTACATGGTTAATGCCCATCAAATATGTATCTAGGGTACATGGTTAATGCCCATCAAATATGTACCTAGGGTACATGGTTAATGCCCATCAAATATGTACCTAGGGTACATGGTTAATGCCCATCAAATATGTATCTAGTGTACATGGTTACTGCCCATCAAATATGTATCTAGGGTACATGGTTACTGCCCATCAAATATGTACCTAGGGTACATGGTTAATGCCCATCAAATATGTATCTAGGGTACATGGTCAATGCCCATCAAATATGTACCTAGGGTACAAGGTCAATGCCCATCAAATGTGTACCTAGGGTACATGGTCAATGCCCATCAAATATGTATCTAGGGTACAAGGTCAATGCCCATCAAATGTGTACCTAGGGTACATGGTCAATGCCCATCAAATATGTACCTAGGGTACAAGGTCAATGCCCATCAAATGTGTACCTAGGGTACATGGTCAATGCCCATCAAATATGTATCTAGGGTACAAGGTCAATGCCCATCAAATTTGTATCTAGGGTACATGGTCAATGCCCATCAACACCTCCCAAACCCGTGACCTCTACCACCTAGAAGGGCAAGGGCAGCAGGCACATGGGAACAACACCACCTGCACATTCCCCTCCAAGTCACACACCATCCTGACTTGGAAATATATCGCCGTTCCTTCATCGTCACTGGGTCAAAATCCTGGAAATCCCTTCCTAACAGCATTGTGGGAGAACCTTCACCACACGGCTCACCACCACCTTCTCAAGGGCAATTAGGAACGGGCAATAAATGCTGGCCTTGCCAGCGATGCCCACATCCCATGAGTGAATTAAAAAAAAATATGTACCTAGGGTACACGGTCAATGTCCATCAATGATGCCTGAAAAATTGGTGAGGTGGAAGGATCAGCAGATAGTGTATGGTAAACGTTTGCTAAAAGGATCTTCTACCTCTTTAAGGAGTACTTCAGTTCAAAGCATTTCAAAAGCACTTCAGTCCCAACTGTTGCCTTTGGGAGGTGGTCAAGTCATGCTTGGAATAGATGGGAACATTGCCACAATCTATACTATGCTTCTCCCAATCTATACTATGCTTCTCCCATTCTCATTCCCTACTTGGGTCCATTTAGTTCGCAGCAGAAGCAGGCTGATGGCACTGCCTGTTGGAGCATCAATATACTCGTCACGCAAGAGGGAACCCAAGTTTGATTTGATGCTCTGCCAAGTTCCTACTGAATTTCAGCTGCTTTGGGGAAATATCAAGTGGACACAAGATGCTTTCCTGTAGTTTGGAGGGAAAATGGGGAGAGGGGAAAGAATTAACCTCAGACTCTTGGCAGCGTGTCTGAGAGGATCTTGTAACCTTGCCCTCTAGAGTGCAGTTGGTATGTGGCCTAGAGGAAGCAAGCGGGGGAACAGGGAGAGAACATAATGATTCAAATCCACAAAAGAATGATTCACAGCCAACTAATATTCCATTACAGTGGGAGGCTGAAACACCAGGACGAGATGACAGGTTGGTCTTCCATAGAATCTGCAGCACAGAAATGGGCCTTTCGGCCTAACTAGTCTATACCGGTGTTTATACTCCATACAAGCCTCCTCCTACCCTACTTCATCTAACCCTATCAAGATCTTTAAGCTCATTAATGCTTGTGTGAATAATGTAAATGTTTATGACAAACAAGTCGTCCCTTCACCATTCTTGTTTGAATAGATCTGATTTAGCAGACCTCTCCCCATTCCTATTCCCATTTGAATGGTTCCTATTCACATTGAAGCAGATACTCACGGAATGACAAACTCCTGCACGTTGTTAATGAGTTGTTTTCCAACCATGATAACAAGCAGTTCCTGAGCCAGTTCAATCAGGCAGCCACCAGCTCCACACTGCAAAAGAATAGCAACTAATAATCTGTACTATGCTTAACAAGTCACAGAAAAAGACATAGGAATGATCAACAGGCAGTGGAAAGTATTATACCATGAACCCCTATAATGGGCTGCCATACTTTGATCAGAGACAGCCAGCATGGTTTTGTGAAAGGTAAGTCATGTCTGACTAATCTAGTTACATTTTTTGAGGAGGTCAGTAATAAGATAGACAAGGGAGTGTCTATGGATGTCATCTATATGGATTTCCAGGAGGCATTTGATAAAGTTCCACACAAAAGATGATTGGCAAAAATGAGAGGAATTGGAGGTAGCCTTTTGTCTTGGGTTCGAAATTGGTTGGGAGGTAGGAAACAGAGAGTGGGGATAAAGGATACATATTCTGATTGGGATGTGACAGGAATCTGAGGCCTCAACTTTTCAACATATTTATTAATGACTTGGATGAAGGAATAAAGAATTGTATATCCAAGTTTGCAGAAGACACTAAATTAGGTGGAACAGTAAGTAGTGCAGATGGGAGCAGGGAGTTGTAAAGGGACATGGACAGATTAAGTGAATGGGCAAAACTATGGCAGATGGGGTATAATATGGGGAAGTGTAAGGTCATCCACTTTGGACCGAAGAAAAAAAAATCAGAGTATTTTCTGAATGGTGAGAAACTAGGAACTGTAGAAGAGCAAAGAGATTCAGGAGTTCATGTACACAAATCACTAAAAGCTAGTGCACAGGTACAAAAAACAATCAAAAAGGCTAATGGAATGTTGGCTTTTATCTCAAGGGGGCTGGAATACAAAGAGGAGGAGGTTATGCTTCAGTTGTACAGAGCCTTGGTCAGACCCCATCTGGAATACTTCATTCAGTTCTGGGCATCACAACCCAGGAAGGATATATTGGCCTTGGAGGGGGTGCACTGCAGATTCACCAGAATGTTATCGGGACTTAGAGGGTTAAATTATGAGGACCAGGTTGCATAAACTTGGCTTGTATTCCCCTGAATATAGAAGGTCGAGGGGTGATCTGATCGAGGTGTTTAAAATGTTAAACAGATTTGATAGGGTAGATACAGAGAAGCTATTTCCTCCGGTGGGGGAATTAAGAACAAGGGGACATAATCTTAAAATTAGAGCTAGGCCATTTAGGAGTGAAATCAGGAAGTATTTTTTCGATCCGAGGTCAGTGTAAATCTGGAACTCTCTCCCCCAAAAGGCTGTGGATGCTGGGGGACAATTGGAGCTTTCACGACTGAGATCGATAGATTTTTGTTGGGTAAGGGTAACAAGGGATAGGGAGCCAAGGCGGGTAAACGGAGTTGAGGTGCAGATCAGCCATGATCTAATTGAATGGCAGAACAGGCCCGAGGGGCTGAATGGCCTACTCCTGTTCCTATGTTCACATCAACAATCCACACGTGCCAAGTCTCAGCTGAGTTGTCGGGGTTAGATGCAGTGCAGAGTCCAGGTTCACTTCAAATATGGTTAGCGGGAACTTGTTAGGAGAGTCACGACTGTAAAGTGCAAAATGGACTGATGAATTATATTTTGCAGCCGGCGCAGACACGATGGGCTGAATGGCCCCCTTCTGTGCTGTACCTTTTCTATGGTTCTATGGAATTAATATAATACCAGTCTCCAATCTGATAGTGGCATCTCAGCCAGAACCTTAAAACATACAGATAATTTAGAACATGCAGATACATTAGACTACACAAATATATTATTACACCAATACATTAGAGCACATAGATACATTAGAAAACACAGATACATTATTATACAGATACAGTAGAACATACAGATACATTAGGTGCGTTATGAAGGGCTTTGATAGAGTAAATAAGGAGAAACTGTTTCCACTGGCAGGAGGGTCGGTAACCAGAGGACACAGATTTAAGATCATTGGCAAAAGAACCAGAGGGGAGATAAGGAGACATTTTTTCTTATGATCTGGAATGCCCTGCCTGAAAGGGCGGTGGAAGCAGATTCAATAGTAACTTTTGAAAAGGAATTGGATAAATACTCGAAAAGGAAAACATTGCAGGGGTATGGGGAAAGAGCAGGGGAGTGGGACTAATTGGATAGCTCTTTCAAAGAGCCAGCACAGGCACGATGGGCTGAATGGCCACCTTCTGTGCTGTATGATTCTATACAGATATGTTGGACAAAATATAAACAACACCAATGTATGCAATGAAGGGAACATAATTGGCGTAGGAAGAGTTAGGACCTGCTCTTAACATTCAATGGCGAGGTAGTGTGGAGAAGCAATTAAAAAACAGACAGTATGTTTGGATACATACCCAGATCAGTGGTGTACAAGCCTACATAGGTCATACTGAGGCTTTATAATGCACTGGTTTATCTTGGGGAAAGTACACAACAGAGCAACAAGGCTGATTTCAAGTGTAAAGGGGATGAACTATGAAGAAAAATTAGAATTTCTCATGCTCTACACTCTGGAGAAAAGCTCAGGGGTATTTAAAATATTAAACGGTGTAAAATGAACCCCAGATAATTACCTCAAGGTGAGTCATGCCAGTAGGGCAATAGGTCATTACCTTAAATTAGTGAAAAGGCAGTTAGCACACATTAGAAAACATGTATGTCTTCAAAGTGTGATAAAATATTTTGGTATAATCTACCAGGTATGGTACTGGAGACTAAGAAATGAAAGAGCTTCGAAATGCAGTTGGATGTGGACTAGTTTGGTTCGAGTATTACAGGAACGAGTTTCGATGGGTTGAATGGCCTTTCTCTTATGTAGGTGTGTTGGGGAGAAAAACATCAAATGCTGCAGATGAGTTAGAATCTGCAGACACATCAACATCACTAACACGTGAGAATTTAGGATAATAAAAATAAGTTTTATGTCAAGTTTTCAACACAAGATGGTTACGGGACCCTGGCAGGGTGTGACACTCAAAGGAAAGGCAATGGAGGGGCTGCTTGCAAAAATCAAACATTCCAAGCTGTGTATCTTCATAGTGAAGCAGTGTCAGGTTCAACCAATGGGCGGAGGATTGGGTTTGTGAGGAAAATATTAAGAAAGTAAAAATGACTCTAAAACTCCATTTTAATAGTGGACCCTTCCCAGAGAGTGGAAGTGTGGCGGGGCAAGGACTTCTACCAGGCCAGAGACCCTGTCCCAAATACCAGGGACGGGGCATTTTAATATTCAGAACAGTCAGCCACATCTGTAGAGGGGCAACAGAGTGGCAGTGGAAACTCAGAACTGCATTCCACCGCTCCGAGGGAGGGAGCCCGAGGCTCTTATCAGGCCGAAGACAAGGACCAACAAACATTAAAAGCCGCCAGTCAAGGAGGCAAAGGGGCACATTAGAAATAGCAATTGATTTCTCTGGGATTGATTGTCATATGCTTTCTTTACTTTATGCTTCATTTACAGCCTACAATGGAACCCATATGTGATCCAAATAGGCAAACTGGGTCGAATTGCCGGGATGTCCAGGAATGACCTCAGACGTTCCCCAAATTGCCCCTGGAACATGGGTGGGGCATGGGCGGAAGATCATGATTTTCAATGCAGAGCAAATGGGCTGGAGACCTTCATCGTCGCTGGGTCAAAATCCTGGAACCCCCTTCCTAACAGCATTGTGGGAGAACCTTCACCACACAGACTGCAGCGGTTCAAGAAGGTGGCTCACCATCACCTTCTCAAGGGCAATTAGGGATGGACAATAAACGCTGGCCTCGCCAGTGACGCCCACATCCAATGAACGAATAAAAAAAAAGGCCCAAGTTCCACCTCAAATTACAGCCTCCCCGTTGGGATTGTGCCACATTTCTGTCCTCCCCGGCCCCTGAAATCTTGGGCCCTAAGATTCTGTTCTACTGATAGTCTGAACATGTGCTGTAATTAACTTGTTTGTAGAATGTTATAATCAGATACCTACAGCCTCGTTTCTGATTCCAAACAGTGATCCATAGTGTCCAGGATAACCAACAAACCTGAGGAACACAACAAATTGGAGATAGGATCAGAATTCTAATAATGTAAGGATAAAGGGGAACAAATTAGAATACAAGAGAGAGATTCTGAGAATCCAGAATATTACACAGATTCTGGAACAAGGGCGATGGAGTATAATAGCCATGGAACCATTTGGATTTTACCACCTTTGTATTCAACATATGGAAAATTAGCACAAAAAACCTTCCCTGGTTATTGTTGCAGTAAGGCAGTTGTAACATTTACAGTGAAACTGAAGTCACTGATACACAGAAAGCAGAATAATCCTGCACTGAGTGGCAGTAATCACCTGTGCCATCTAAATAGTCAATCCACATGTAGTACCAGTAAATGTAGAGCCTGCAAGGGTACGAGAGACAGATTCAACAGTAACACTCAGAACTACTCGCGCCTATAATGTAAACCAGGTGTAAAACTCCACCTCTCCTGAAAGTTCGCTACGACCACAATCACCGCAGTGAAGGACTAACGTGCCCATCAGTGGGGGTGTGGCTGAGGATCGGGATAAGTGGATTTATAGAGAGATCCGTTGGCTCTGCCAGTCAGTGATTTCAGCAGCTTTTCCTTTTTAGCGCTTGGGCAAAACGCATTGCCTGGATGGAGCGCAGAGCGGAAAATCACGCACAGAGGATCAGCTCGCTCGATTGTCCTACATGTGCTTCATCCATCTGATGCTTTGCACCCAAGTAGTGAAGGAAACCTGCTCCTCCTTGTGCTGCTGTTCAGTTCAGTGCAAGTTTCAAGAAGACCATATAGGGCTGAAACTGTGAGGTTCGACTGCTGGTGGTGAACCTCACTAGACGCAAGCATGGATCAGAGAAAGGGATGTAACCGCGCACCCCACCCCAACCTAGCAGCGGAGCCCCGCAATTTTGGCCCAGATGTGTCGGGCAACGGCTTTGTCACTAATGAGATCGGCTTTGTTTTGATCTTTGTCTTCAATCTTTTATCTGGGAAAACCATCTCCATCATTGAACATCCTACGTCAGGATGACATGACTGCTTTAAGAGGAGACCATGTGGCTCTCCTGATGGCCTCCTGGGTATATGCATGACTCAGTGTTGCACTAAGCCACACAGATGACAGATCTGTGCTGAGACAACTTGTCCCACCCGGTCAGCTAAAACTGGCATTCAACACCCCTGGGCCAGGAAGGGGCAAAATTAGACACGGACCTGCTCTTCATTGCTACCCAGTGACCTGCACATTGGGTAAGGACAGGCCAGGTTCAGCTGTGATACTTCCCACAGTTGAATGGCAGTTAAGGGTTCATTGTCCATTGGGGCTCGTTGGAAACAGTGCAGAGTGTCAATAGCACAAAGTTGGAAAATGACCTCTCAATGGCCACTTGGGTGAGATACTGGAGGAGAGCTGGGCACCCTGGAACCATATCCCAGCTGGAATCAGCACCTTTGGGAGAGGCGGAGAGAACACAGGGGAAAGCACAGACACTTTGCACCAATTGGCCTTAACAGGGCAAATGCTGCTCACCGGCCTTTGAAGAAGGCAATGTAGATCGGCGAGGAGTAGAAGTTGATAAACTGAAAAACAAACACCTTGAAGATGAAAGCGTCTTCGTATTTGGTCTGAGTCCTGTGCATTTCTGGAACAGATGGTAAAAAAGAGAGTAAAAGTGTCCCAAACAACACAAAGATAAACAATATGTTTATTTCCTT
This sequence comes from Heptranchias perlo, assembly GCF_035084215.1. Classification (NCBI taxonomy): domain Eukaryota; kingdom Metazoa; phylum Chordata; class Chondrichthyes; order Hexanchiformes; family Hexanchidae; genus Heptranchias; species Heptranchias perlo. Next base: position 65,935,540 of record NC_090337.1, on the reverse strand, counting down.
CCTGTCATACTCTCTTCCACAGCTCCCTGGCACCCTGGTTGTCCCTTTCCACAGAAGGCCAGGTCAACCTGGACCATGCCCTATGCTCAGCCTCCCTCCAGCGGACAAGAAGGGTGACTGTCTGGGGTATCAGTGACTCTATCAAGTTGTCTTTTCCTGGGTCAAGCTTTTTTCCAATCATTGCTCCTGGTATCACACAGAGTACAGCAAGCAGCCAATCTGGGTGCTATGGGTTTGGTTTTTCACAATTGTTGCTCTAACCCCACAGGAGATGATTAACAAAGGACTGCAAATTATTTTTGTCGAAGGAAGGGGGCAGCTTTGGTGGGTTAATCTCCAAAAAAAGGAACAAGCTTGTTTGGACTTTATGAGCTTTCCCTGTTGTTCAGAATTCTTGGGTTTTATTATGATGGTCGGATCAATCATATCACACACGAATCAGAGTATCAACAATCATATCACACACTAATCAGAGTATCAACAATCATATCACACACTAATCAGAGTATCAACAATCATATCACACACTAATCAGAGTATCAACAATCATATCACACACTAATCAGAGTATCAACAATCATATCACACACTAATCAGAGTATCAACAATCATATCACACACCAATCAGAGTATCAACAATCATATCACACACTAATCAGAGCATCAACAATCATATCACACACTAATCAGAGTATCAACAATCATATCAAACACTAATCAGAGTATCAACAATCATATCACACACTAATCAGAGTATCAACAATCATATCACACACTAATCAGAGTATAAACAATCATATCACACACTATTCAGAGTATCAACAATAATATCACACACTATTCAGAGTATCAACAATCATATCACACACTAATCAGAGTATCAACAATAATATCACACACTAATCAGAGTATCAACAATCATATTGCACACTAATCAGAGCATCAACAATAATATCACACACTATTCAGAGTATCAACAATCATATCACACACTAATCAGAGTATCAACAATAATATCACACACTAATCAGAGTATCAACAATCATATTGCACACTAATCAGAGCATCAACAATAATATCGCACACTAATCAGAGTATCAACAATAATATCACACACTATTCAGAGTATCAACAATCATATCACACACTAATCAGAGCATCAACAATCATATTGCACACTAATCAGAGTATCAACAATCATATCACACACTAATCAGAGTATCAACAATAATATCACACACTATTCAGAGTATCAACAATCATATCACACACTAATCAGAGTATCAACAATAATATCGCACACGAATCAGAGTATCAACAATCACATCACACACTAATCAGAGTATCAACAATCACATCACACACTAATCAGAGTATCAACAATAATATCACACACTATTCAGAGTATAAACAATCATATCGCACACTAATCAGAGTGTCAACAATCATATCGCACACCAATCAGAGTATCAACAATCATATCACACAATAATCAGAGGATCAACAATAATATCACACACTAATCAGAGTATCAAAAATCATACTGCACACTAATCAGAGCATCAACAATAATATCGCACACTAATCAGAGTATCAACAATAATATCACACACTAATCAGAGCATCAACAATAATATCGCACACTAATCAGAGTGTCAACAATCATATCACACACTAATCAGAGCATCAACAATAATATCGCACACTAATCAGAGTATCAACAATCATATTGCACACTAATCAGAGCATCAACAATAATATCGCACACTAATCAGAGTATCAACAATAATATCACACACTATTCAGAGTATCAACAATCATATCACACACTAATCAGAGCATCAACAATCATATTGCACACTAATCAGAGTATCAACAATCATATCACACACTAATCAGAGTATCAACAATAATATCACACACTATTCAGAGTATCAACAATCATATCACACACTAATCAGAGTATCAACAATAATATCGCACACGAAACAGAGTATCAACAATCACATCACACACTAATCAGAGTATCAACAATCACATCACACACTAATCAGAGAATCAACAATAATATCACACACTATTCAGAGTATAAACAATCATATCGCACACTAATCAGAGTATCAACAATCATATCGCACACTAATCAGAGTATCAACAATCACATCACACACTAATCAGAGTATCAACAATCATATCACACACGAATCAGAGCATAAACAATCATATCACACACTAATCAGAGAATAATGAATCATATCACACACTAATCAGAATATAAAGAATCATATCACACACTAATCAGAGAAAAAGAATCATATCACACACTAATCAGAATATAAAGAATCATATCACACACTAATCAGAATATAAAGAATCATATCACACACTAATCAGAATATAAAGAATCATATCGCACATTAATCAGAGTATAAAGAATCATATCACACACTAATCAGAATATAAACAATCATATCACACACTAATCAGAGTATAAAGAATCATATCGCCCGATATTCAGGGTATAAACAATCTTATCATACACAAATCAGAATATAAAGAATCATATCACACACTAATCAGAATATAAAGAATAATATCACACACTAATCAGAATACAAAGAATCATATCACACACTAATCAGAATATAAAGATTCATATCGCACATTAATCAGAGTATAAACAATCATATCACACACTAATCAGAGTATAAATAATCATATCGCACATTATTCAGGGTATAAAAATCTTATCATACACTAATCAGAATATAAAGAATAATATCACACATTAATCAGAATATAAAGAATAATATCACACACGAATCAGAATAAAAAGAATCATATCCCACATTAATCAGAGTATAAACAATCATATCACACACTAATCAGAATATAAAGAATCATATCCCACATTAATCAGAGTATAAACAATCACATCACACACTAATCAGAGTATAAAGAATCATATCACACACTAATCAGAGGAGAACAATCACACCAGACACTAATCAGAGTATAAAGAATCATATCACACACTAATCTGGGTATAAAGAATCATATCACACACTAATCAGAGTATAAAGAATCATATCACACACTAATCAGAGCATAAAGAATCATATCACACACTAATCAGAGAATAAAGAATCATATCACACACTAATCAGAGCATAAAGAATCATATCACACACTAATTAGAGTATAAACAATCATATCAGACACCAATCAGAGTATAAAGAATCACATCACACACTAATCTGGGTATAAAGAATCATATCACATACTAATCAGAGTATAAAGAATCATATCCCACATTAATCAGAGTATAAACAATCATATCAGACACCAATCAGAGTATGAAGAATCACATCACACACTAATCTGGGTAAAAAGAATCATATCACATACTAATCAGAGTATAAAGAAACATATCACACACTAATCAGAGTATAAAGAATCATATTGCACATTAATCAGAGTATAAACAGTCATATCACACACTAATCAGAGTATAAAGAATCATATCACAAACTAATCAGAGTATAACGAAACATATCACGCACTAATCAGAATATAAAGAATCATATCACACACTAATCAGAACATAAAGAATCATATCGCACACTAATCAGAATATAAAGAATCATATCACACACTAATCAGAGTATAAAGAATCAACTTACACTAATCAGAATATAAAGAATCATATCACACAATAATCAGAATATAAAGAATCATATCACACACTAATCAGAGCATAAAGAATCATATCACACACTAATCAGAATATAAAGAATCATATCGCACACTAATCAGAGTATAAAGAATCATATCACACACTAATCAGAATATAAAGAATCATATCGCACACAAATCAGAGTATAAACAATCATATCAGACACCAATCAGAGTATGAAGAATCACATCACACACTAATCTGGGTATAAAGAATCATATCACACACTAATCAGAGTAAAAAGAATCATATCACACACCAATCAGAGTATAAAGAATCATATTGCACATTAATCAGAGTATAAACAATCATATCACACACTAATCAGAGTATAAAGAATCATATCACAAACTAATCAGAGTATAACGAAACATATCACACACTAATCAGAATATAAAGAATCATATCAGACACTAATCAGAATATAAAGAATCATATCGCACACTAATCAGAATATAAAGAATCATATCACACACTAATCAGAGTATAAAGAATCAACTTACACTAATCAGAATATAAAGAATCATATCACACACTAATCAGAATATAAAGAATCATATCACACACTAATCAGAATATAAAGAATCATATCACACACTAATCAGAATATAAAGAATCATATCGCACATTAATCAGAGTATAAAGAATCATATCACACACTAATCAGAATATAAACAATCATATCACACACTAATCAGAGTATAAAGAATCATATCGCCCGATATTCAGGGTATAAACAATCTTATCATACACAAATCAGAATATAAAGAATCATATCACACACTAATCAGAATATAAAGAATAATATCACACACTAATCAGAATACAAAGAATCATATCACACACTAATCAGAATATAAAGATTCATATCGCACATTAATCAGAGTATAAACAATCATATCACACACTAATCAGAGTATAAATAATCATATCGCACATTATTCAGGGTATAAAAATCTTATCATACACTAATCAGAATATAAAGAATAATATCACACATTAATCAGAATATAAAGAATAATATCACACACGAATCAGAATATAAAGAATCATATCCCACATTAATCAGAGTATAAACAATCATATCACACACTAATCAGAATATAAAGAATCATATCCCACATTAATCAGAGTATAAACAATCATATCACACACTAATCAGAGTATAAAGAATCATATCACACACTAATCAGAGTATAAACAATCACACCAGACACTAATCAGAGTATAAAGAATCATATCACACACTAATCTGGGTATAAAGAATCATATCACACACTAATCAGAGTATAAAGAATCATATCACACACTAATCAGAGCATAAAGAATCATATCACACACTAATCAGAGAATAAAGAATCATATCACACACTAATCAGAGCATAAAGAATCATATCACACACTAATTAGAGTATAAACAATCATATCAGACACCAATCAGAATATAAAGAATCATATCGCACACTAATCAGAGTATAAAGAATCATATCACACACTAATCAGAATATAAAGAATCATATCGCACACAAATCAGAGTATAAACAATCATATCAGACACCAATCAGAGTATGAAGAATCACATCACACACTAATCTGGGTATAAAGAATCATATCACACACTAATCAGAGGAAAAAGAATCATATCACACACCAATCAGAGTATAAAGAATCATATTGCACATTAATCAGAGTATAAACAATCATATCACACACTAATCAGAGTATAAAGAATCATATCACAAACTAATCAGAGTATAACGAAACATATCACACACTAATCAGAATATAAAGAATCATATCAGACACTAATCAGAATATAAAGAATCATATCGCACACTAATCAGAATATAAAGAATCATATCACACACTAATCAGAGTATAAAGAATCAACTTACACTAATCAGAATATAAAGAATCATATCACACACTAATCAGAATATAAAGAATCATATCACACACTAATCAGAATATAAAGAATCATATCACACACTAATCAGAATATAAAGAATCATATCGCACATTAATCAGAGTATAAAGAATCATATCACACACTAATCAGAATATAAACAATCATATCACACACTAATCAGAGTATAAAGAATCATATCGCCCGATATTCAGGGTATAAACAATCTTATCATACACAAATCAGAATATAAAGAATCATATCACACACTAATCAGAATATAAAGAATAATATCACACACTAATCAGAATACAAAGAATCATATCACACACTAATCAGAATATAAAGATTCATATCGCACATTAATCAGAGTATAAACAATCATATCACACACTAATCAGAGTATAAATAATCATATCGCACATTATTCAGGGTATAAAAATCTTATCATACACTAATCAGAATATAAAGAATAATATCACACATTAATCAGAATATAAAGAATAATATCACACACGAATCAGAATATAAAGAATCATATCCCACATTAATCAGAGTATAAACAATCATATCACACACTAATCAGAATATAAAGAATCATATCCCACATTAATCAGAGTATAAAGAATCAACTTACACTAATCAGAATATAAAGAATCATATCACACAATAATCAGAATATAAAGAATCATATCACACACTAATCAGAGCATAAAGAATCATATCACACACTAATCAGAATATAAAGAATCATATCGCACACTAATCAGAGTATAAAGAATCATATCACACACTAATCAGAATATAAAGAATCATATCGCACACAAATCAGAGTATAAACAATCATATCAGACACCAATCAGAGTATGAAGAATCACATCACACACTGATCTGGGTATAAAGAATCATATCACACACTAATCAGAGTAAAAAGAATCATATCACACACCAATCAGAGTATAAAGAATCATATTGCACATTAATCAGAGTATAAACAATCATATCACACACTAATCAGAGTATAAAGAATCATATCACAAACTAATCAGAGTATAACGAAACATATCACACACTAATCAGAATATAAAGAATCATATCAGACACTAATCAGAATATAAAGAATCATATCGCACACTAATCAGAATATAAAGAATCATATCACACACTAATCAGAGTATAAAGAATCAACTTACACTAATCAGAATATAAAGAATCATATCACACACTAATCAGAATATAAAGAATCATATCACACACTAATCAGAATATAAAGAATCATATCACACACTAATCAGAATATAAAGAATCATATCGCACATTAATCAGAGTATAAAGAATCATATCACACACTAATCAGAATATAAACAATCATATCACACACTAATCAGAGTATAAAGAATCATATCGCCCGATATTCAGGGTATAAACAATCTTATCATACACAAATCAGAATATAAAGAATCATATCACACACTAATCAGAATACAAAGAATAATATCACACACTAATCAGAATACAAAGAATCATATCACACACTAATCAGAATATAAAGATTCATATCGCACATTAATCAGAGTATAAACAATCATATCACACACTAATCAGAGTATAAATAATCATATCGCACATTATTCAGGGTATAAAAATCTTATCATACACTAATCAGAATATAAAGAATAATATCACACATTAATCAGAATATAAAGAATAATATCACACACGAATCAGAATATAAAGAATCATATCCCACATTAATCAGAGTATAAACAATCATATCAGACACTAATCAGAATATAAAGAATCATATCCCACATTAATCAGAGTATAAACAATCATATCACACACTAATCAGAGTATAAAGAATCATATCACACACTAATCAGAGTATAAACAATCACACCAGACACTAATCAGAGTATAAAGAATCATATCACACACTAATCTGGGTATAAAGAATCATATCACACACTAATCAGAGTATAAAGAATCATATCACACACTAATCAGAGCATAAAGAATCATATCACACACTAATCAGAGAATAAAGAATCATATCACACACTAATCAGAGCATAAAGAATCATATCGCACACTAATCAGAATATAAAGAATCATATCACACACTAATCAGAGTATAAAGAATCAACTTACACTAATCAGAATATAAAGAATCATATCACACACTAATCAGAATATAAAGAATCATATCACACACTAATCAGAATATAAAGAATCATATCACACACTAATCAGAATATAAAGAATCATATCGCACATTAATCAGAGTATAAAGAATCATATCACACACTAATCAGAATATAAACAATCATATCACACACTAATCAGAGTATAAAGAATCATATCGCCCGATATTCAGGGTATAAACAATCTTATCATACACAAATCAGAATATAAAGAATCATATCACACACTAATCAGAATATAAAGAATAATATCACACACTAATCAGAATACAAAGAATCATATCACACACTAATCAGAATATAAAGATTCATATCGCACATTAATCAGAGTATAAACAATCATATCACACACTAATCAGAGTATAAATAATCATATCGCACATTATTCAGGGTATAAAAATCTTATCATACACTAATCAGAATATAAAGAATAATATCACACATTAATCAGAATATAAAGAATAATATCACACACGAATCAGAATATAAAGAATCATATCCCACATTAATCAGAGTATAAACAATCATATCACACACTAATCAGAATATAAAGAATCATATCCCACATTAATCAGAGTATAAACAATCATATCACACACTAATCAGAGTATAAAGAATCATATCACACACTAATCAGAGTATAAACAATCACACCAGACACTAATCAGAGTATAAAGAATCATATCACACACTAATCTGGGTATAAAGAATCATATCACACACTAATCAGAGTATAAAGAATCATATCACACACTAATCAGAGCATAAAGAATCATATCACACACTAATCAGAGAATAAAGAATCATATCACACACTAATCAGAGCATAAAGAATCATATCACACACTAATTAGAGTATAAACAATCATATCAGACACCAATCAGAGTATAAAGAATCACATCACACACTAATCTGGGAATAAAGAATCATATCACATACTAATCAGAGTATAAAGAATCATATCCCACATTAATCAGAGGAAAACAATCATATCAGACACCAATCAGAGTATGAAGAATCACATCACACACTAATCTGGGTAAAAAGAATCATATCACATACTAATCAGAGTATAAAGAAACATATCACACACTAATCAGAGTATAAAGAATCATATTGCACATTAATCAGAGTATAAACAGTCATATCACACACTAATCAGAGTATAAAGAATCATATCACAAACTAATCAGAGTATAACGAAACATATCACACACTAATCAGAATATAAAGAATCATATCACACACTAATCAGAACATAAAGAATCATATCGCACACTAATCAGAATATAAAGAATCATATCACACACTAATCAGAGTATAAAGAATCAACTTACACTAATCAGAATATAAAGAATCATATCACACAATAATCAGAATATAAAGAATCATATCACACACTAATCAGAGCATAAAGAATCATATCACACACTAATCAGAATATAAAGAATCATATCGCACACTAATCAGAGTATAAAGAATCATATCACACACTAATCAGAATATAAAGAATCATATCGCACACAAATCAGAGTATAAACAATCATATCAGACACCAATCAGAGTATGAAGAATCACATCACACACTAATCTGGGTATAAAGAATCATATCACACACTAATCAGAGGAAAAAGAATCATATCACACACCAATCAGAGTATAAAGAATCATATTGCACATTAATCAGAGTATAAACAATCATATCACACACTAATCAGAGTATAAAGAATCATATCACAAACTAATCAGAGTATAACGAAACATATCACACACTAATCAGAATATAAAGAATCATATCAGACACTAATCAGAATATAAAGAATCATATCGCACACTAATCAGAATATAAAGAATCATATCACACACTAATCAGAGTATAAAGAATCAACTTACACTAATCAGAATATAAAGAATCATATCACACACTAATCAGAATATAAAGAATCATATCACACACTAATCAGAATATAAAGAATCATATCACACACTAATCAGAATATAAAGAATCATATCGCACATTAATCAGAGTATAAAGAATCATATCACACACTAATCAGAATATAAACAATCATATCACACACTAATCAGAGTATAAAGAATCATATCGCCCGATATTCAGGGTATAAACAATCTTATCATACACAAATCAGAATATAAAGAATCATATCACACACTAATCAGAATATAAAGAATAATATCACACACTAATCAGAATACAAAGAATCATATCACACACTAATCAGAATATAAAGATTCATATCGCACATTAATCAGAGTATAAACAATCATATCACACACTAATCAGAGTATAAATAATCATATCGCACATTATTCAGGGTATAAAAATCTTATCATACACTAATCAGAATATAAAGAATAATATCACACATTAATCAGAATATAAAGAATAATATCACACACAAATCAGAATATAAAGAATCATATCCCACATTAATCAGAGTATAAACAATCATATCACACACTAATCAGAATATAAAGAATCATATCCCACATTAATCAGAGTATAAACAATCATATCACACACTAATCAGAGTATAAAGAATCATATCACACACTAATCAGAGTATAAACAATCACACCAGACACTAATCAGAGTATAAAGAATCATATCACACACTAATCTGGGTATAAAGAATCATATCACACACTAATCAGAGTATAAAGAATCATATCACACACTAATCAGAGCATAAAGAATCATATCACACACTAATCAGAGAATAAAGAATCATATCACACACTAATCAGAGCATAAAGAATCATATCACACACTAATTAGAGTATAAACAATCATATCAGACACCAATCAGAGTATAAAGAATCACATCACACACTAATCTGGGTATAAAGAATCATATCACATACTAATCAGAGTATAAAGAATCATATCCCACATTAATCAGAGTATAAACAATCATATCAGACACCAATCAGAGAATGAAGAATCACATCACACACTAATCTGGGTAAAAAGAATCATATCACATACTAATCAGAGTATAAAGAAACATATCACACACTAATCAGAGTATAAAGAATCATATTGCACATTAATCAGAGTATAAACAGTCATATCACACACTAATCAGAGTATAAAGAATCATATCACAAACTAATCAGAGTATAACGAAACATATCACACACTAATCAGAATATAAAGAATCATATCACACACTAATCAGAACATAAAGAATCATATCGCACACTAATCAGAATATAAAGAATCATATCACACACTAATCAGAGTATAAAGAATCAACTTACACTAATCAGAATATAAAGAATCATATCACACAATAATCAGAATATAAAGAATCATATCACACACTAATCAGAGCATAAAGAATCATATCACACACTAATCAGAATATAAAGAATCATATCGCACACTAATCAGAGTATAAAGAATCATATCACACACTAATCAGAATATAAAGAATCATATCGCACACAAATCAGAGTATAAACAATCATATCAGACACCAATCAGAGTATGAAGAATCACATCACACACTAATCTGGGTATAAAGAATCATATCACACACTAATCAGAGTAAAAAGAATCATATCACACACCAATCAGAGTATAAAGAATCATATTGCACATTAATCAGAGTATAAACAATCATATCACACACTAATCAGAGTATAAAGAATCATATCACAAACTAATCAGAGTATAACGAAACATATCACACACTAATCAGAATATAAAGAATCATATCACACACTAATCAGAATATAAAGAATCATATCGCACACTAATCAGAATATAAAGAATCATATCACACACTAATCAGAGTATAAAGAATCAACTTACACGAATCAGAATATAAAGAATCATATCACACAATAATCAGAATATAAAGAATCATATCACACACTAATCAGAGTATAAAGAATCATATCACACACTAATCAGAATATAAAGAATCATATCGCACACTAATCAAAGTACAAAGAATCATATCACACACTAATCAGAATATAAAGAATCATATCACACACTAATCAGAATATAAAGAATCATATCACACACTAATCAGAGTATAAAGAATCATATCACACACTAATCAGAATATAAAGAATCATATCACACACTAATCAGAGTATAAAGAATCATATCAGAAACTAATCAGAATATAAGGAATCATATCACACACCAATCAGAATATAAAGAATCATATCACACACTAATCAGAGTATAAAGAATCATATCACACACTAATCAGAATATAAAGAATCATATCACACACTAATCAGAGTATAAAGAATCATATCACACACTAATCAGAATATAAAGAATCATATCACACATTAATCAGAGTATAAAGAATCATATCACACACTAATCAGAATATAAAGAATCATATCACACACGAATCAGAATATAAAGAATCATATCACACACTAATCAGAGTATAAAGAATCATATCACACACGAATCAGAGTATAAACAATCATATCACACACTAATCAGAGCATAAAGAATCATATCACACACTGATCAGAATATAAAGAATCATATCACACACTAATCAGAATATAAAGAATCATATCACACACTAATCAGAACATAAAGAATCATATCACACACTAATCAGAGTATAAACAATCATATCACACACTAATCAGAGTATAAAGAATCATATCACACACTAATCAGAATACAAAGAATTATATCACACACTAATCAGAGTATAAACAATCATATCACACACTAATCAGAGTATAAAGAATCATATCACACACTAATCAGAGTATAAACAATCATATCACACACTAATCAGAGTATAAAGAATCATATCACACACTAATCAGAATATAAAGAATCATATCACACACTGATCAGAATATAAAGAATCATATCACACACTAATCAGAATATAAAGAATCATATCACACACTAATCAGAGTATAAACAATCATATCACACACTAATCAGAATATAAAGAATCATATCACACACAAATCAGAGCATAAAGAAACATATCACACACTAATCAGAATATAAAGAATCATATCACACACTAATCAGAGTATAAACAATCATATCACACACTAATCAGAGTATAAAGATTCATATCACACACTAATCAGAGTATAAACAATCATATCACACACTAATCAGAGCATAAAGAATCATATCACACACTGATCAGAATATAAAGAATCATATCACACACTAATCAGAATGTAAAGAATCATATCACACACTAATCAGAACATAAAGAATCATATCACACACTAATCAGAGTATAAACAATCATATCACACACTAATCAGAGTATAAAGAATCATATCACAAACTAATCAGAGTATAACGAAACATATCACACACTAATCAGAATATAAAGAATCATATCACACACTAATCAGAATATAAAGAATCATATCACACACTAATCAGAATTTAAAGAATCATATCACACACTAATCAGAGTATAAAGAATCAACTTACACTAATCAGAATATAAAGAATCATATCACACAATAATCAGAATATAAAGAATCATATCACACACTAATCAGAGTATAAAGAATCATATCACACACTAATCAGAATATAAAGAATCATATCGCACACTAATCAGAGTATAAAGAATCATATCACACACTAATCAGAATATAAAGAATCATATCACACACTAATCAGAATATAAAGAATCATATCACACACTAATCAGAGTATAAAGAATCATATCACACACTAATCAGAATATAAAGAATCATATCACACACTAATCAGAGTATAAAGAATCATATCACACACTAATCAGAATATAAAGAATCATATCACACACGAATCAGAGTATAAAGAATCATATCACACACTAATCAGAATATAAAGAATCATATCACACATTAATCAGAGTATAAAGAATCATATCACACACTAATCAGAGTATAAACAATCATATCACACACTAATCAGAGTATAAAGAATCATATCACACACTAATCAGAATATAAAGAATCATATCACACACTGATCAGAATATAAAGAATCATATCACACACTAATCAGAATATAAAGAATCATATCACACACTAATCAGAGTATAAAGAATCATATCACACACTAATCAGAGTATAAACAATCATATCACACACTAATCAGAATATAAAGAATCATATCACACACGAATCAGAATATAAAGAATCATATCACACACTAATCAGAGTATAAAGAATCATATCACACACGAATCAGAATATAAAGAATCATATCACACACAAATCAGAGTATAAAGAAACATATCACACACTAATCAGAATATAAAGAATCATATCACACACTAATCAGAGTATAAACAATCATATCACACACTAATCAGAGTATAAAGATTCATATCACACACTAATCAGAGTATAAACAATCATATCACACACTAATCAGAGCATAAAGAATCATATCACACACTGATCAGAATATAAAGAATCATATCACACACTAATCAGAATGTAAAGAATCATATCACACACTAATCAGAACATAAAGAATCATATCACACACTAATCAGAGTATAAACAATCATATCACACACTAATCAGAGTATAAAGAATCATATCACAAACTAATCAGAGTATAACAAAACATATCACACACTAATCAGAATATAAAGAATCATATCACACACTAATCAGAATATAAAGAATCATATCACACACTAATCAGAATATAAAGAATCATATCACACACTAATCAGAGTATAAAGAATCAACTTACACTAATCAGAATATAAAGAATCATATCACACAATAATCAGAATATAAAGAATCATATCACACACTAATCAGAGTATAAAGAATCATATCACACACTAATCAGAATATAAAGAATCATATCGCACACTAATCAGAGTATAAAGAATCATATCACACACTAATCAGAATATAAAGAATCATATCACACACTAATCAGAATATAAAGAATCATATCACACACTAATCAGAGTATAAAGAATCATATCACACACTAATCAGAATATAAAGAATCATATCACACACTAATCAGAGTATAAAGAATCATATCAGAAACTAATCAGAATATAAGGAATCATATCACACACCAATCAGAATACAAAGAATCATATCACACACTAATCAGAGTATAAAGAATCATATCACACACTAATCAGAATATAAAGAATCATATCACACACGAATCAGAGTATAAAGAATCATATCACACACTAATCAGAATATAAAGAATCATATCACACATTAATCAGAGTATAAAGAATCATATCAAACACTAATCAGAATATAAAGAATCATATCACACACGAATCAGAATATAAAGAATCATATCACACACTAATCAGAGTATAAAGAATCATATCACACACGAATCAGAATATAAAGAATCATATCACACACAAATCAGAGTATAAACAATCATATCACACACTAATCAGAGTATAAAGAATCATATCACACACTAATCAGAGTATAAACAATCATATCACACAGTAATCAGAGCATAAAGAATCATATCACACACTGATCAGAATATAAAGAATCATATCACACACTAATCAGAGTATAAAGAATCATATCACACACTAATCAGAATATAAAGAATCATATCACACACTGATCAGAATATAAAGAATCATATCACACACTAATCAGAATATAAAGAATCATATCACACACTAATCAGAGTATAAACAATCATATCACACACTAATCAGAGTATAAAGAATCATATCACACACTAATCAGAGCATAAAGAATCATATCACACACTAATCAGAGAATAAAGAATCATATCACACACTAATCAGAGCATAAAGAATCATATCACACACTAATTAGAGTATAAACAATCATATCAGACACCAATCAGAGTATAAAGAATCACATCACACACTAATCTGGGTATAAAGAATCATATCACATACTAATCAGAGTATAAAGAATCATATCCCACATTAATCAGAGTATAAACAATCATATCAGACACCAATCAGAGTATGAAGAATCACATCACACACTAATCTGGGTAAAAAGAATCATATCACATACTAATCAGAGTATAAAGAAACATATCACACACTAATCAGAGTATAAAGAATCATATTGCACATTAATCAGAGTATAAACAGTCATATCACACACTAATCAGAGTATAAAGAATCATATCACAAACTAATCAGAGTATAACGAAACATATCACACACTAATCAGAATATAAAGAATCATATCACACACTAATCAGAACATAAAGAATCATATCGCACACTAATCAGAATATAAAGAATCATATCACACACTAATCAGAGTATAAAGAATCAACTTACACTAATCAGAATATAAAGAATCATATCACACAATAATCAGAATATAAAGAATCATATCACACACTAATCAGAGCATAAAGAATCATATCACACACTAATCAGAATATAAAGAATCATATCGCACACTAATCAGAGTATAAAGAATCATATCACACACTAATCAGAATATAAAGAATCATATCGCACACAAATCAGAGTATAAACAATCATATCAGACACCAATCAGAGTATGAAGAATCACATCACACACTAATCTGGGTATAAAGAATCATATCACACACTAATCAGAGTAAAAAGAATCATATCACACACCAATCAGAGTATAAAGAATCATATTGCACATTAATCAGAGTATAAACAATCATATCACACACTAATCAGAGTATAAAGAATCATATCACAAACTAATCAGAGTATAACGAAACATATCACACACTAATCAGAATATAAAGAATCATATCACACACTAATCAGAATATAAAGAATCATATCGCACACTAATCAGAATATAAAGAATCATATCACACACTAATCAGAGTATAAAGAATCAACTTACACTAATCAGAATATAAAGAATCATATCACACAATAATCAGAATATAAAGAATCATATCACACACTAATCAGAGTATAAAGAATCATATCACACACTAATCAGAATATAAAGAATCATATCGCACACTAATCAAAGTACAAAGAATCATATCACACACTAATCAGAATATAAAGAATCATATCACACACTAATCAGAATATAAAGAATCATATCACACACTAATCAGAGTATAAAGAATCATATCACACACTAATCAGAATATAAAGAATCATATCACACACTAATCAGAGTATAAAGAATCATATCAGAAACTAATCAGAATATAAGGAATCATATCACACACCAATCAGAATATAAAGAATCATATCACACACTAATCAGAGTATAAAGAATCATATCACACACTAATCAGAATATAAAGAATCATATCACACACTAATCAGAGTATAAAGAATCATATCACACACTAATCAGAATATAAAGAATCATATCACACATTAATCAGAGTATAAAGAATCATATCACACACTAATCAGAATATAAAGAATCATATCACACACGAATCAGAATATAAAGAATCATATCACACACTAATCAGAGTATAAAGAATCATATCACACACGAATCAGAGTATAAACAATCATATCACACACTAATCAGAGCATAAAGAATCATATCACACACTGATCAGAATATAAAGAATCATATCACACACTAATCAGAATATAAAGAATCATATCACACACTAATCAGAACATAAAGAATCATATCACACACTAATCAGAGTATAAACAATCATATCACACACTAATCAGAGTATAAAGAATCATATCACACACTAATCAGAATACAAAGAATCATATCACACACTAATCAGAGTATAAACAATCATATCACACACTAATCAGAGTATAAAGAATCATATCACACACTAATCAGAGTATAAACAATCATATCACACACTAATCAGAGTATAAAGAATCATATCACACACTAATCAGAATATAAAGAATCATATCACACACTGATCAGAATATAAAGAATCATATCACACACTAATCAGAATATAAAGAATCATATCACACACTAATCAGAGTATAAACAATCATATCACACACTAATCAGAATATAAAGAATCATATCACACACAAATAAGAGTATAAAGAAACATATCACACACTAATCAGAATATAAAGAATCATATCACACACTAATCAGAGTATAAACAATCATATCACACACTAATCAGAGTATAAAGATTCATATCACACACTAATCAGAGTATAAACAATCATATCACACACTAATCAGAGCATAAAGAATCATATCACACACCGATCAGAATATAAAGAATCATATCACACACTAATCAGAATGTAAAGAATCATATCACACACTAATCAGAACATAAAGAATCATATCACACACTAATCAGAGTATAAACAATCATATCACACACTAATCAGAATATAAAGAATCATATCACACAATAATCAGAATATAAAGAATCATATCACACACTAATCAGAGTATAAAGAATCATATCACACACTAATCAGAATATAAAGAATCATATCGCACACTAATCAGAGTATAAAGAATCATATCACACACTAATCAGAATATAAAGAATCATATCACACACTAATCAGAATATAAAGAATCATATCACACACTAATGAGAGTATAAAGAATCATATCACACACTAATCAGAATATAAAGAATCATATCACACACTAATCAGAGTATAAAGAATCATATCACACACTAATCAGAATATAAAGAATCATATCACACACGAATCAGAGTATAAAGAATCATATCACACACTAATCAGAATATAAAGAATCATATCACACATTAATCAGAGTATAAAGAATCATATCACACACTAATCAGAGTATAAACAATCATATCACACACTAATCAGAGTATAAAGAATCATATCACACACTAATCAGAATATAAAGAATCATATCACACACTGATCAGAATATAAAGAATCATATCACACACTAATCAGAATATAAAGAATCATATCACACACTAATCAGAGTATAAAGAATCATATCCCACACTAATCAGAGTATAAACAATCATATCACACACTAATCAGAATATAAAGAATCATATCACACACGAATCAGAATATAAAGAATCATATCACACACTGATCAGAGTATAAAGAATCATATCACACACGAATCAGAATATAAAGAATCATATCACACACAAATCAGAGTATAAAGAAACATATCACACACTAATCAGAATATAAAGAATCATATCACACACTAATCAGAGTATAAACAATCATATCACACACTAATCAGAGTATAAAGATTCATATCACACACTAATCAGAGTATAAACAATCATATCACACACTAATCAGAGCATAAAGAATCATATCACACACTGATCAGAATATAAAGAATCATATCACACACTAATCAGAATGTAAAGAATCATATCACACACTAATCAGAACATAAAGAATCATATCACACACTAATCAGAGTATAAACAATCATATCACACACCAATCAGAGTATAAAGAATCATATCACAAACTAATCAGAGTATAACAAAACATATCACACACTAATCAGAATATAAAGAATCATATCACACACTAATCAGAATATAAAGAATCATATCACACACTAATCAGAATATAAAGAATCATATCACACACTAATCAGAGTATAAAGAATCAACTTACACTAATCAGAATATAAAGAATCATATCACACAATAATCAGAATATAAAGAATCATATCACACACTAATCAGAGTATAAAGAATCATATCACACACTAATCAGAATATAAAGAATCATATCGCACACTAATCAGAGTATAAAGAATCATATCACACACTAATCAGAATATAAAGAATCATATCACACACTAATCAGAATATAAAGAATCATATCACACACTAATCAGAGTATAAAGAATCATATCACACACTAATCAGAATATAAAGAATCATATCACACACTAATCAGAGTATAAAGAATCATATCAGAAACTAATCAGAATATAAGGAATCATATCACACACCAATCAGAATATAAAGAATCATATCACACACTAATCAGAGTATAAAGAATCATATCACACACTAATCAGAATATAAAGAATCATATCACACACGAATCAGAGTATAAAGAATCATAACACACACTAATCAGAATATAAAGAATCATATCACACATTAATCAGAGTATAAAGAATCATATCACACACTAATCAGAATATAAAGAATCATATCACACACGAATCAGAATATAAAGAATCATATCACACACGAATCAGAGTATAAAGAATCATATCACACACGAATCAGAATATAAAGAATCATATCACACACAAATCAGAGTATAAACAATCATATCACACACTAATCAGAGTATAAAGAATCATATCACACACTAATCAGAGTATAAACAATCATATCACACAGTAATCAGAGCATAAAGAATCATATCACACACTGATCAGAATATAAAGAATCATATCACACACTAATCAGAGTATAAAGAATCATATCACACACTAATCAGAATATAAAGAATCATATCACACACTGATCAGAATATAAAGAATCATATCACACACTAATCAGAATATAAAGAATCATATCACACACTAATCAGAGTATAAACAATCATATCACACACTAATCAGAGTATAAAGAATCATATCACACACTAATCAGAGTATAAACAATCATATCACACACTAATCAGAGTTTAAAGAATCATATCACACACTAATCAGAATATAAAGAATCATATCACACACCAATCAGAGTATAAAGAATCATATCACACACTAATCAGAGTATAATGAAATATATCACACATTAATCAGACTATAAAGAATCATATCACATACTAATCAGAATATAAAGAATCATATCACACACTAATGAGAGTATAAAGAATCATATCACACACTAATCAGAATATAAAGAATCATATCACACACTAATCAGAGTATAAAGAATCATATCACACACTAATCAGAATATAAAGAATCATATCACACACGAATCAGAGTATAAAGAATCATATCACACACTAATCAGAATATAAAGAATCATATCACACATTAATCAGAGTATAAAGAATCATATCACACACTAATCAGAGTATAAACAATCATATCACACACTAATCAGAGTATAAAGAATCATATCACACACTGATCAGAATATAAAGAATCATATCACACACTGATCAGAATATAAAGAATCATATCACACACTAATCAGAATATAAAGAATCATATCACACACTAATCAGAGTATAAAGAATCATATCCCACACTAATCAGAGTATAAACAATCATATCACACACTAATCAGAATATAAAGAATCATATCACACACGAATCAGAATATAAAGAATCATATCACACACTAATCAGAGTATAAAGAATCATATCACACACGAATCAGAATATAAAGAATCATATCACACACAAATCAGAGTATAAAGAAACATATCACACACTAATCAGAATATAAAGAATCATATCACACACTAATCAGAGTATAAACAATCATATCACACACTAATCAGAGTATAAAGATTCATATCACACACTAATCAGAGTATAAACAATCATATCACACACTAATCAGAGCATAAAGAATCATATCACACACTGATCAGAATATAAAGAATCATATCACACACTAATCAGAATGTAAAGAATCATATCACACACTAATCAGAACATAAAGAATCATATCACACACTAATCAGAGTATAAACAATCATATCACACACCAATCAGAGTACAAAGAATCATATCACAAACTAATCAGAGTATAACAAAACATATCACACACTAATCAGAATATAAAGAATCATATCGCACACTAATCAGAGCATAAAGAATCATATCACACACTAATCAGAATATAAAGAATCATATCACACACTAATCAGAATATAAAGAATCATATCACACACTAATCAGAGTATAAAGAATCATATCACACACTAATCAGAAAAGAAGAATCATATCACACACTAATCAGAGTATAAAGAATCATATCAGAAACTAATCAGAATATAAGGAATCATATCACACACCAATCAGAATATAAAGAATCATATCACACATTAATCAGAGTATAAAGAATCATATCACACACTAATCAGAATATAAAGAATCATATCACACACGAATCAGAATATAAAGAATCATATCACACACTAATCAGAGTATAAAGAATCATATCACACACGAATCAGAATATAAAGAATCATATCACACACAAATCAGAGTATAAACAATCATATCACACACTAATCAGAGTATAAAGAATCATATCACACACTAATCAGAGTATAAACAATCATATCACACAGTAATCAGAGCATAAAGAATCATATCACACACTGATCAGAATATAAAGAATCATATCACACACTAATCAGAGTATAAAGAATCATATCACACACTAATCAGAATATAAAGAATCATATCACACACTGATCAGAATATAAAGAATCATATCACACACTAATCAGAATATAAAGAATCATATCACACACTAATCAGAGTATAAACAATCATATCACACACTAATCAGAGTATAAAGAATCATATCACACACTAATCAGAGTATAAACAATCATATCACACACTAATCAGAGTTTAAAGAATCATATCACACACTAATCAGAATATAAAGAATCATATCACACACCAATCAGAGTATAAAGAATCATATCACACAGTAATCAGAGTATAATGAAATATATCACACATTAATCAGACTATAAAGAATCATATCACATACTAATCAGAATATAAAGAATCATATCACACACTAATCAGAATATAAAGAATCATATCACACACTAATCAGAGTCTAAAGAATCATATCACACACTAATCAGAGTATAAAGAATCATATCACACACTAATCAGAATATAAAGAATCATATCACACACTAATCAGAGTATAAAGAATCATATCACACACTAATCAGAATATAAAGAATCATATCACACATTAATCAGAGTATAAAGAATCATATCACACACTAATCAGAATATAAAGAATCATATCACACACGAATCAGAATATAAAGAATCATATCACACACTAATCAGAGTATAAAGAATCATATCAGACACGAATCAGAATATAAAGAATCATATCACACACAAATCAGAGTATAAGGAAACATATCACACACTAATCAGAATATAAAGAATCATATCACACACTAATCAGAGTATAAACAATCATATCACACACTAATCAGAGTATAAAGAATCATATCACACACTAATCAGAGTATAAACAATCATATCACACACTAATCAGAGCATAAAGAATCATATCACACACTGATCAGAATATAAAGAATCATATCACACACTAATCAGAATATAAAGAATCATATCACACACTAATCAGAACATAAAGAATCATATCACACACTAATCAGAGTATAAACAATCATATCACACACTAATCAGAGTATAAAGAATCATATCACACACTAATCAGAATACAAAGAATCATATCACACACTAATCAGAGTATAAACAATCATATCACACACTAATCAGAGTATAAAGAATCATATCACACACTAATCAGAGTATAAACAATCATATCACACACTAATCAGAGAATAAAGAATCATATCACACACTAATCAGAATATAAAGAATCATATCACACACTGATCAGAATATAAAGAATCATATCACACACTAATCAGAATATAAAGAATCATATCACACACTAATCAGAGTATAAACAATCATATCACACACTAATCAGAGTATAAAGAATCATATCACACACTAATCAGAGTATAAACAATCATATCACACACTAATCAGAGTTTAAAGAAACATATCACACACTAATCAGAATATAAAGAATCACATCACACACCAATCAGAGTATAAAGAATCATATCACACACTAATCAGAGTATAATGAAATATATCACATACTAATCAGAATATAAAGAATCATATCACACACTAATCAGAATATAAAGAATCATATCACACACTAATCAGAGTCTAAAGAATCATATCACACACTAATCAGAATATAAAGAATCATATCACACACTAATCAGAGGATAAAGAATCATCTCACACTAATCAGAATAAAAAGAATCATATCACACACTAATCAGAATATAAAGAATCATATCACACACTAATCAGAGTATAAAGAATCATATCACACACTAATCAGAGTATAAAGAATCATATGACACACTAATCAGAATATAGAGAATCATATCGCACACTAATCAGAGTATAAAGAATCATATCGCACATTAATCAGAGTATAAACAATCACATCACACACTAATCAGAGTATAAAGAATCATATCACACACTAATCAGAGAATAAAGAATCATATTGCACACTAATCAGAGTATAAAGAATCATATCGCACATTAATCAGAGTATAAACAATCATATCACACACTAATCAGAGTATAAAGAATCATATCACACACTAATCAAAGTACAAAGAATCATATCACACACTAATCAGAATATAAAGAATCATATCACACACTAATCAGAGTATAAAGAATCATATCACACACTAATCAGAATATAAACAATCATATCACACACTAATCAGAGTATAAAGTATCATATCACACACTAATCAGAATATAAAGAATCATATCACACACTAATCAGAGTATAAAGAATCATATCACACACTAATCAGAATATAAAGAATAATATCACACACGAATCAGAGTACAAAGAATCATCTCACACTAATCAGAATATAAAGAATCATATCACACACTAATCAGAATATAAAGAATCATATCACACACTAATCAGAGTATAAAGAATCATATCACACACTAATCAGAGTATAAAGAATCATATCACACACGAATCAGAATATAAAGAATCATATCGCACACTAATCAGAGTATAAAGAATCATATCGCACATTAATCAGAGTATAAACAATCATATCACACACTAATCAGAGTATAAAGAATCATATCACACACTAATCAAAGTACAAAGAATCATATCACACACTAATCAGAATATAAAGAATCATATCACACACTA
Source organism: Heptranchias perlo (assembly GCF_035084215.1). NCBI lineage: Eukaryota > Metazoa > Chordata > Chondrichthyes > Hexanchiformes > Hexanchidae > Heptranchias > Heptranchias perlo. Next base: position 65,910,688 of record NC_090337.1, on the reverse strand, counting down.
ATCAGAGTATAAAGAATCATATCACACACGAATCAGAATATAAACAATCATATCACACACTAATCAGAGTATAAAGTATCATATCACACACTAATCAGAATATAAAGAATCATATCACACACTAATCAGAGTATAAAGAATCATATCACACACTAATCAGAATATAAAGAATAATATCACACACGAATCAGAGTATAAAGAATCATCTCACACTAATCAGAATATAAAGAATCATATCACACACTAATCAGAATATAAAGAATCATATCACACACTAATCAGAGTATAAAGAATCATATCACACACTAATCAGAGTATAAAGAATCATATCACACACGAATCAGAATATAAAGAATCATATCGCACACTAATCAGAGTATAAAGAATCATATCGCACATTAATCAGAGTATAAACAATCATATCACACACTAATCAGAATATAAAGAATCATATCACACACTAATCAGAGTATAAAGAATCATATCACACACTAATCAGAATATAAAGAATCATATCACACACTAATCAGAGTATAAAGAATCATATCACAAACTAATCAGAATATAAAGAATCATATCACACACTAATCAGAATATAAAGAATCATATCACACACTAATCAGAGTATAAAGAATCACATCACACACTAATCAGAATATAAAGAATCATATCACACACTAATCAGAATATAAAGAATCATATCACACACTAATCAGAATATAAAGAATCATATCACACACTAATCAGAGTATAAAGAATCATATCACACACTAATCAGAATATAAAGAATCATATCACACACTAATCAGAGTATAAAGAAACATATCACACACTAATCAGAGTATAAAGAAACATATCACACACTAATCAGAATATAAAGAATCATATCACAAACTAATCAGAAAAAAAAGAATCATATCACACACTAATCAGAATATAAAGAATCATATCACACACTAATCAGAGTATAAACAATCATATCACACACTGATCAGAATATAAAGAATCATATCACACACTAATCAGAGTATAAACAATCATATCACACACTAATCAGAGAAAAAGAATCATATCACACACTAATCAGAGTATAAACAATCATATCACACACTAATCAGAATATAAAGAATCATATCACACACTAATCAGAATATAAAGAATCATATCACACACTAATCAGAGTATAAAGAATCATATCACACACTAATCAGAATATAAAGAATCATATCACACACTAATCAGAGTACAAAGAATCATCTCACATTAATAAGAATATAAAGAATCATATCACACACTAATCAGAATATAAACAATCATATCACACACTAATCAGAGTATAAAGAATCATATCACACACTAATCAGAGAATAAAGAATCATATCACAAACAAATCAGAGTATAAAGAATCATATCGCACACTAATCAGAGTATAAAGAATCATATCGCACATTAATCAGAGTATAAACAATCATATCACACACTAATCAGAATATAAAGAATCATATCACACACTAATCAGAATATAAAGAATCATATCACACACTAATCAGAGTATAAAGAATCATATCGCACACTAATCAGAATATAAAGAATCATATCACACACAAATCAGAGTATAAAGAACCATATCACATACAAATCAGAATATAAAGAATCATATCACACATTAATCAGAGTATAAAGAATCATATCACACACTAATCAGAATATAAAGAATCATATCACACACTAATCAGAATATAAAGAATCATATCACACACTAATCAGAGTATAAAGAATCATATCACACATTAATCAGAGTATAAAGAATCATATCACACACTAATCAGAATATAAAGAATCATATCACACGCTAATCAGAATATAAAGAATCATATCACACACTAATCAGAGTGTAAAGAATCATATTACACACCAATCAGAATATAAAGAATCATATCACACACTAATCAGAGTATATAGAAACATATCACACACTAATCAGAATATAAAGAATCATATCACACACTAATCAGAATGTAAAGAATCATATCACACATTAATCAGAATATAAAGAATCATATCACACACTAATCAGAGTATAAACAATCATATCACACACTAATCAGAGTATAAAGAATCATATCACACACTAATCAGAATATAAACAATCATATCACACACTAATCAGAGAATAAACAATCATATCACACACTAATCAGAGTATAAAGAATCATATCACACACGAATCAGAGTATAAACAATCATGTCACACACTAATCAGAGTATAAAGAATCATATGACACACTAATCAGAATATAAAGAATCATATCACACGCTAATCAGAATATAAAGAATCATATCACACACTAATCAGAGTGTAAAGAATCATATTACACACCAATCAGAATATAAAGAATCATATCACACACTAATCAGAGTATAAAGAATCATATCACACATTAATCAGAGTATAAAGAATCATATCACACACTAATCAGAATATAAAGAATCATATCACACGCTAATCAGAATATAAACAATCATATCACACACTAATCAGAGTATAAAGAATCATATCACACACTAATCAGAATATAAACAATCATATCACACACTAATCAGAGAATAAACAATCATATCACACACTAATCAGAGTATAAAGAATCATATCACACACGAATCAGAGTATAAACAATCATGTCACACACTAATCAGAGTATAAAGAATCATATGACACACTAATCAGAATAGAGAGAAACATATCGCACACTAATCAGAGTATAAAGAATCATATCGCACATTAATCAGAGTATAAACAATCATATCACACACTAATCAGAGTATAAAGAATCATATCACACACTAATCAGAGAATAAAGAATCATATCACAAACTAATCAGAGTACAAAGAATCATATTGCACACTAATCAGAGTAAAAAGAATCATATCGCACATTAATCAGAGTATAAACAATCATATCACACACTAATCAGAATATAAAGAATCATATCACACACTAATCAGAGTACAAAGAATCATATCACACACTAATCAGAATATAAAGAATCATATCACACACTAATCAGAGTATAAAGAATCATATCACACACTAATCAGAATATAAACAATCATATCACACACTAATCAGAGTATAAAGAATCATATCACACACTAATCAGAGTATAAAGAATCATATCACACACTAATCAGAATATAAAGAAACATATCACACACTAATCAGAGTATAAAGAATCATATCACACACTAATCAGAATATAAATAATCATATCACACACTAATCAGAGTATAAAGAATCATCTCACACTAATCAGAATATAAAGAATCATATCACACACTAATCAGAATATAAAGAATCATATCACACACTAATCAGAGTATAAAGAATCATATCACACACTAATCAGAGTAAAAAGAATCTTATCACACACTAATCAGAATATAAAGAATCATATCGCACACAAATCAGAGTATAAAGAATCATATCGCACATTAATCAGAGTATAAACAATCATATCACACACTAATCAGAGTATAAAGAATCATATCACACACTAATCAGAGAATAAAGAATCATATCATAAACTAATCTGAGTATAAAGAATCATATCGCACACTAATCGGAGTATAAAGAATCATATCGCACATTAATCAGAGTATAAACAATCATATCACACACTAATCAGAATATAAAGAATCATATCACACACTAATCAGAATATAAAGAATCATATCACACACTAATCAGAGTATAAAGAATCATATCGCACACTAATCAGAATATAAAGAATCATATCACACACTAATCAGAGGAAAAGGACTCATATCACAAACTAATCAGAATATAAAGAATCATATCACACACTAATCAGAATATAAAGAATCATATCACACACGAATCAGAGTATAAAGAATCATATCACACACTAATCAGAGTATAGAGAATCATATCAGACACAAATCAGAATATAAAGAATCATATCGCACACTAATCAGAGTATAAAGAATCATATCGCACATTATTCAGAGTATAAACAATCATATCACACACGAATCAGAGCATAAAGAATCATATCACACACTAATCAGAGAATAAAGAATCATATCACAAACTAATCAGAGTATAAAGAATCATATCACACACTAATCAGAATATAAAGAATCATATCGCACACTAATCAGAGAATAAAGAATCATATCACAAACTAATCAGAGTATGAAGAATCATATCGCACACTAATCAGAGAATAAAGAATCATATCACACGCTAATCAGAATATAAAGAATCATATCACACACTAATCAGAGTATAAAGAAACATATCACACACTAATCAGAATATAAAGAATCATATCACACACTAATCAGAATATAAAGAATCATATCACACACTAATCAGAATATAAAGAATCATATCACACACTAATCAGAATATAAAGAATCATATCACAAACTAATCAGAATATAAAGAATCATATCACACACTAATCAGAGTATAAACAATCATATCACACACTAATCAGAGTATAAAGAATCATATCACACACTAATCAGAATATAAAGAATCATATCACACACTGATCAGAGTATAAACAATCATATCACAGACTAATCAGAGTATAAAGAATCATATCACACACTAATCAGAGTATAAACAATCATATCACACACTAATCAGAGTATAAAGAATCATATCACACACTAATCAGAATATAAACAATCATATCACACACTAATCAGAGTATAAACAATCATATCACACACTAATCAGAGTATAAAGAATCATATCACACACTAATCAGAGTATAAACAATCATGTCACACACTAATCAGAGTATAAAGAATCATATCACACACTAATCAGAATATAAAGAATCATATCACACACTAATCAGAATATAAAGAATCATATCACACACTCATCAGAATAAAAAGAATCATATCACACACTAATCAGAGTATAAACAATCATATCACACACTCATCAGAGTATAAAGAATCATATCACACACTAATCAGAATATAAACAATCATATCACACACTAATCAGAGTATAAACAATCATATCACACACTAATCAGAGTATAAAGAATCATATCACACACTAATCAGAGTATAAACAATCATGTCACACACTAATCAGAGTATATAGAAACATATCACACACTAATCAGAATATAAAGAATCATATCACACACTAATCAGAATATAAAGAATCATATCACACTTTAATCAGAATATAAAGAATCATATCACACACTAATCAGAGTATAAACAATCATATCACACACTCATCAGAGTATAAAGAATCATATCACACACTAATCAGAATATAAACAATCATATCACACACGAATCAGAGTATAAACAATCATATCACACACTAATCAGAGTATAAAGAATCATATCACACACTAATCAGAGTATCAACAATGATGTCACACACTAATCAGAATATAAAGAATCATATCACACACGAATCAGAGTATAAAGAATCATCTCACAGTAATCAGAATATACAGAATCATATCACACACTGATCAGAATATAAAGAATCATATCACACACTAATCAGAATATAAAGAATCATATCACACACTAATCAGAATATAAAGAATCATATCACACACTAATCAGAGTATAAAGAAACATATCACACACGAATCAGAATATAAAGAATCATATCACACACTAATCAGAATATAAAGAATCATATCACACACTAATCAGAATATAAAGAATCATATCACACACTAATCAGAATATAAAGAATCATATCACACACTAATCAGAGTATAAACAATCATATCACACACTAATCAGAGTATAAAGAATCATATCACACACTAATCAGAATATAAAGAATCATATCACACACTGATCAGAGTATAAACAATCATATCACAGACTAATCAGAGTATAAAGAATCATATCACACACTAATCAGAGTATAAACAATCATATCACACACTAATCAGAGTATAAAGAATCATATCACACACTAATCAGAATATAAAGAATCATATCACACACTAATCAGAATATAAAGAATCATATCACACACTAATCAGAATATAAAGAATCATATCACACACTAATCAGAATATAAAGAATCATATCACACACTAATCAGAATATAAAGAATCATATCACACTTTAATCAGAATATAAAGAATCATATCACACACTAATCAGAGTATAAACAATCATATCACACACTCATCAGAGTATAAAGAATCATATCACACACTAATCAGAATATAAACAATCATATCACACACGAATCAGAGTATAAACAATCATATCACACACTAATCAGAGTATAAAGAATCATATCACACACTAATCAGAGTATCAACAATGATGTCACACACTAATCAGAATATAAAGAATCATATCACACACGAATCAGAGTATAAAGAATCATCTCACAGTAATCAGAATATACAGAATCATATCACACACTGATCAGAATATAAAGAATCATATCACACACTAATCAGAATATAAAGAATCATATCACACACTAATCAGAATATAAAGAATCATATCACACACTAATCAGAGTATAAAGAAACATATCACACACGAATCAGAATATAAAGAATCATATCACACACTAATCAGAATATAAAGAATCATATCACACACTAATCAGAATATAAAGAATCATATCACACACTAATCAGAATATAAAGAATCATATCACACACTAATCAGAGTATAAACAATCATATCACACACTAATCAGAGTATAAAGAATCATATCACACACTAATCAGAATATAAAGAATCATATCACACACTGATCAGAGTATAAACAATCATATCACAGACTAATCAGAGTATAAAGAATCATATCACACACTAATCAGAGTATAAACAATCATATCACACACTAATCAGAGTATAAAGAATCATATCACACACTAATCAGAATATAAAGAATCATATCACACACTAATCAGAATATAAAGAATCATATCACACACTAATCAGAATATAAAGAATCATATCACACACTAATCAGAATATAAAGAATCATATCACACACTAATCAGAGTATAAAGAATTATATCACACACTAATCAGAATATAAAGAATCATATCACACACTAATCAGAGTATAAACAATCATATCACACACTAATCAGAGTATAAAGAATCATATCACACACGAATCAGAGTATAAACAATCATATCACACACTAATCAGAGTATAAAGAATCATATCACACACTAATCAGAATATAAAGAATCATATCACACACTAATCAGAATATAAAGAATCATATCACACACTAATCAGAATATAAAGAATCATATCACACACTAATCAGAGTATAAACAATCATATCACACACTAATCAGAGTATAAAGAATCATATCACACACTAATCAGAGTATAAACAATCATATCACACACTAATCAGAATACAAAGAATCATATCACACACTAATCAGAGTACAAAGAATCATATCACACACTAATCAGAATATAAAGAATCATATCACACACTAATCAGAATATAAAGAATCATATCACACACTGATCAGAGTATAAACAATCATATCACAGACTAATCAGAGTATAAAGAATCATATCACACACTAATCAGAGTATAAACAATCATATCACACACTAATCAGAGTATAAAGAATCATATCACACACTAATCAGAATATAAAGAATCATATCACACACTAATCAGAATATAAAGAATCATATCACACACTAATCAGAATATAAAGAATCATATCACACACTAATCAGAATATAAAGAATCATATCACACACTAATCAGAGTATAAAGAATTATATCACACACTAATCAGAATATAAAGAATCATATCACACACTAATCAGAGTATAAACAATCATATCACACACTAATCAGAGTATAAAGAATCATATCACACACGAATCAGAGTATAAACAATCATATCACACACTAATCAGAGTATAAAGAATCATATCACACACTAATCAGAATATAAAGAATCATATCACACACTAATCAGAATATAAAGAATCATATCACACACTAATCAGAATATAAAGAATCATATCACACACTAATCAGAGTATAAACAATCATATCACACACTAATCAGAGTATAAAGAATCATATCACACACTAATCAGAGTATAAACAATCATATCACACACTAATCAGAATACAAAGAATCATATCACACACTAATCAGAGTACAAAGAATCATATCACACACTAATCAGAATATAAAGAATCATATCACACACTAATCAGAGTATAAAGAATCATCTCACACACTAATCAGAATATAAAGAATCATATCACACACGAATCAGAATATAAAGAATCACATCACACACTAATCCGAGTATAAAGAATCATATCACACACGAATCAGAGTATAAAGAACCATATCACACACTAATCAGAATATAAAGAATCATATCGCACACGAATCAGAGTATAAAGAATCATATCGCACATTATTCAGAGTATAAACAATCATATCACACACGAATCAGAGCATAAAGAATCATATCACACACTAATCAGAGAATAAAGAATCATATCACAAACTAATCAGAATATAAAGAATCATATCACACAGCAATCAGAATATAAAGAATCATATAACACACGAATCAGAATATAAAGAATCATATCACACACTAATCGGAGTATAAAGAATCAGATCACAAACTAATCAGAATATAAAGAATCATATCACACACTAATCAGAATATAAAGAATCATATCACACACTAATCAGAGTATGAAGAATCATATCACAGACTAATCAGAATATAAAGAATCATATCACACACTAATCAGAGTATAAAGAATCATATCACACACTAATCAGAATATAAAGAATCATATCACACATTAATCAGAGTACAAAGAATCATATCACACACTAATCAGAATATAAAGAATCATATCACACACTAATCAGAATATAAAGAATCATATCACACACTAATCAGAATATAAAGTATCATATCACACACTAATCAGAATATAAAGAATCATATCACACATTAATCAGAATATAAAGAATCATATCACACACTAATCAGAGTATAAACAATCATATCACACACTAATCAGAGTATAAAGAATCATATCACACACTAATCAGAATATAAACAATCATATCACACACTAATCAGAGTATAAACAATCATATCACACACTAATCAGAGTATAAAGAATCATATCACACACTAATCAGAGTATAAACAATCATGTCACACACTAATCAGAGCATAAAGAATCATATCACACACTAATCAGAATATAAAGAATCATATCACACACTAATCAGAATATAAAGAATCATATCACACACTCATCAGAATAAAAAGAATCATATCACACACTAATAAGAGTATAAACAATCATATCACACACTAATCAGAGTATAAAGAATTATATCAAACACTAATCAGAATATAAAGAATCATATCACACACTAATCAGAATATAAAGAATCATATCACACTTTAATCAGAATATAAAGAATCATATCACACACTGATCAGAGTATATAGAAACATATCACACACTAATCAGAATATAAAGAATCATATCACACACTAATCAGAATATAAAGAATCATATCACACTTTAATCAGAATATAAAGAATCATATCACACACTAATCAGAGTATAAACAATCATATCACACACTAATCAGAGTATAAAGAATCATATCACACACTAATCAGAATATAAACAATCATATCACACACGAATCAGAGTATAAACAATCATATCACACACTAATCAGAGTATAAAGAATCATATCACACACTAATCAGAGTATAAACAATCATGTCACACACTAATCAGAATATAAAGAATCATATCACACACGAATCAGAGTATAAAGAATCATCTCACAGTAATCAGAATATACAGAATCATATCACACACTGATCAGAATATAAAGAATCATATCACACACTAATCAGAGTATAAAGAATCATATCACACACTAATCAGAGTATAAAGAATCATATCACACACTAATCAGAATATAAAGAATCATATCGCACACTAATCAGAGTATAAAGAATCATATCGCACATTAATCAGAGTATAAACAATCATATCACACACTAATCAGAGTATAAAGAATCATATCACACACTAATCAGAGAATAAAGAATCATATCACAAACTAATCAGAGTATAAAGAATCACATCGCACACTAATCAGAGTATAAAGAATCATATCGCACATTAATCAGAGTATAAACAATCATATCACACACTAATCAGAATATAAAGAATCATATCACACACGAATCAGAGTATAAAGAATCATATCACACACTAATCAGAATACAAAGAATCATATCACACATTAATCAGAGTATAAAGAATCATATCACACACTAATCAGAATATAAAGAATCATGTCACACACTAATCAGAATATAAAGAATCATATCACACACTAATCAGAGTATAAAGAATTATATCAAACACTAATCAGAATATAAAGAATCATATCACACACTAATCAGATTATAAACAATCATATCACACACTAATCAGAGTATAAAGAATCATATCACACACTAATCAGAGTATAAACAATCATATCACACACTAATCAGAGTATAAAGAATCATATCACACACTAATCAGAATATAAAGAATCATATCACACACTAATCAGAATATAAAGAATCATATCACACACTAATCAGAATATAAAGAATCATATCACACACTAATCAGAGTATAAACAATCATATCACACACTAATCAGAGTATAAAGAATCATATCACACACTAATCAGAGTATAAACAATCATATCACACACTAATCAGAATACAAAGAATCATATCACACACTAATCAGAGTACAAAGAATCATATCACACACTAATCAGAATATAAAGAATCATATCACACACTAATCAGAGTATAAAGAATCATCTCACACACTAATCAGAATATAAAGAATCATACCACACACTAATCAGAATATAAAGAATCACATCACACACTAATCAGAGTATAAAGAATCATATCACACACTAATCAGAGTATAAAGAATCATATCACACACTAATCAGAATATAAAGAATCATATCGCACACGAATCAGAGTATAAAGAATCATATCGCACATTATTCAGAGTATAAACAATCATATCACACACGAATCAGAGCATAAAGAATCATATCACACACTAATCAGAGAATAAAGAATCATATCACAAACTAATCAGAGTATAAAGAATCATATCGCACACTAATCAGAGTATAAAGAATCATATTGCACATTAATCAGAGTATAAACAATCATATCACACACGAATCAGAGTATAAAGAATCATATCACAAACTAATCAGAATATAAAGAATCATATCACACACTAATCAGAATATAAAGAATCATATCACACACCAATCAGAATATAAAGAATCATATCACACACGAATCAGAATATAAAGAATCATATCACACACTAATCAGAGTATAAAGAATCAGATCACAAACTAATCAGAATATAAAGAATCATATCACACACTAATCAGAATATAAAGAATCATATCACACACTAATCAGAGAAGGAAGAATCATATCACACACTAATCAGAATATAAAGAATCATATCACACACCAATCAGAGTATAAACAATCATATCACACACTAATCAGAGTATAAAGAATCATATCACACACTAATCAGAGTATAAACAATCATGTCACACACTAATCAGAGTATAAAGAATCATATCACACACTAATCAGAATATAAAGAATCATATCACACACTAATCAGAATATAAAGAATCATATCACACACTAATCAGAATAAAAAGAATCATATCACACACTAATAAGAGTATAAACAATCATATCACACACTAATCAGAGTATAAAGAATTATATCAAACACTAATCAGAATATAAAGAATCATATCACACACTAATCAGAGTATAAACAATCATATCACACACCAATCAGAGTATAAAGAATCATATCACACACTAATCAGAGTACAAACAATCATATCATACACTAATCAGAGTATAAAGAATCACATCACACACTAATCAGAATATAAAGAATCATATCACACACTAATCAGAGTATAAAGAATCATATCACACACTAATCAGAATATAAAGAATCATATCACACACGAATCAGAGTATAAAGAATCATCTCACACTAATCAGAATATAAAGAATCATATCACACACTAATCAGAATATAAAGAATCATATCACACACTAATCAGAGTATAAAGAATCATATCACACACTAATCAGAGTATAAAGAATCATATCACACACTAATCAGAATATAAAGAATCATATCGCACACTAATCAGAGTATAAAGAATCATATCGCACACTAATCAGAGTATAAACAATCATATCACACACTAATCAGAGTATAAAGAATCATATCACACACTAATCAGAGAATAAAGAATCATATCACAAACTAATCAGAGTATAAAGAATCATATCGCATACTAATCAGAGTATAAAGAATCATATCGCACATTAATCAGAGTATAAACAATCATATCACATACTAATCAGAATATAAAGAATCATATCACACACGAATCAGAGTACAAAGAATCATATCCCACACTAATCAGAATATAAAGAATCATATCACACATTAATCAGAGTATAAAGAATCATATCACACACTAATCAGAATATAAAGAATCATATCACACACTAATCAGAATATAAAGAATCATATCACACACTAATCAGAGTATAAATAAACATATCACACACTAATCAGAATACAAAGAATCATATCACACACTAATCAGAATATAAAGAATCATATCACACACTAATCAGAATAAAAGAATCATATCACACACTAATCAGAATATAAAGAATCATATCACACACGAATCAGAGTATAAACAATCATATCACACACTAATCAGAGTATAAAGAATCATATCACACACTAATCAGAATATAAAGAATCATATCACACACTAATCAGAGCATAAACAATCATATCACACACTAATCAGAGTATAAAGAATCATATCACACACTAATCAGAGTATAAACAATCATATCACACACTAATCAGAGTATAAAGAATCATATCACACACTAATCAGAATATAAAGAATCATATCACACACTAATCAGAATATAAAGAATCATATCACACACTAATCAGAATTTTAAGAATCATATCACACACTAATCAGAATATAAAGAATCATATCACACACTAATCAGAGTATAAAGAATTATATCAAACACTAATCAGAATATAAAGAATCATATCACACACTAATCAGAGGATAAACAATCATATCACACACTAATCAGAGTATAAAGAATCATATCACACACTAATCAGAGTATAAACAATCATATCACAAACTAATCACAGTATTAAGAATCATATCACACACTAATCAGAATATAAAGAATCATATCACACACTAATCAGAATATAAAGAATCATATCACACACTAATCAGAATATAAAGAATCATATCACACACTAATCAGAGTATAAACAATCATATCACACACTAATCAGAGTATAAAGAATCATATCACACACTAATCAGAATATAAAGAATCATATCACACACTAATCAGAGTATAAAGAATCATCTCACACACTAATCAGAATATAAAGAATCATATCACACACTAATCAGAGTATAAACAATCATATCACACACTAATCAGAGTATAAAGAATCATATCACACACTAATCAGAATATAAAGAATCATATCACACACTAATCAGAATATAAAGAATCATATCACACACTAATCAGAGTATAAAGAATCATATCGCATACTAATCAGAGTATAAAGAATCATATCGCACATTAATCAGAGTATAAACAATCATATCACATACTAATCAGAATATAAATAATCATATCACACACGAATCAGAGTACAAAGAATCATATCACACACTAATCAGAATATAAAGAATCATATCACACATTAATCAGAGTATAAAGAATCATATCACACACTAATCAGAATATAAAGAATCATATCACACACTAATCAGAATATAAAGAATCATATCACACACTAATCAGAGTATAAATAAACATATCACACACAAATCAGAATACAAAGAATCATATCACACACTAATCAGAATATAAAGAATCATATCACACACTAATCAGAATAAAAGAATCATATCACACACTAATCAGAATATAAAGAATCATATCACACACGAATCAGAGTATAAACAATCATATCACACACTAATCAGAGTATAAAGAATCATATCACACACTAATCAGAATATAAAGAATCATATCACACACTAATCAGAGTATAAACAATCATATCACACACTAATCAGAGTATAAAGAATCATATCACACACTAATCAGAGTATAAACAATCATATCACACACTAATCAGAGTATAAAGAATCATATCACACACTAATCAGAATATAAAGAATCATATCACACACTAATCAGAATATAAAGAATCATATCACACACTAATCAGAATTTTAAGAATCATATCACACACTAATCAGAATATAAAGAATCATATCACACACTAATCAGAGTATAAAGAATTATATCAAACACTAATCAGAATATAAAGAATCATATCACACACTAATCAGAGGATAAACAATCATATCACACACTAATCAGAGTATAAAGAATCATATCACACACTAATCAGAGTATAAACAATCATATCACAAACTAATCACAGTATTAAGAATCATATCACACACTAATCAGAATATAAAGAATCATATCACACACTAATCAGAATATAAAGAATCATATCACACACTAATCAGAATATAAAGAATCATATCACACACTAATCAGAGTATAAACAATCAAATCACACACTAATCAGAGTATAAAGAATCATATCACACACTAATCAGAATATAAAGAATCATATCACACACTAATCAGAGTATAAACAATCATATCACACACTAATCAGAGTATAAAGAATCATATCACACACTAATCAGAATATAAAGAATCATATCACACACTAATCAGAGTATAAAGAATCATATCACACACTAATCAGAGTATAAAGAATCATATCACACACTAATCAGAATATAAAGAATCATATCGCACACTAATCAGAGTATCAAGAATCATATCGCACATTAATCAGAGTATAAACAATCATATCACACACGAATCAGAGTATAAAGAATCATATCACACACTAATCAGAGAATAAAGAATCATATCACAAACTAATCAGAGTATAAAGAATCATATCGCACACTAATCAGAGTATAAAGAATCATATTGCACATTAATCAGAGTATAAACAATCATATCACACACTAATCAGAGTGTAAAGAATCATATCACAAACTAATCAGAATATAAAGAATCATATCACACACTAATCAGAATATAAAGAATCATATCACACACCAATCAGAATATAAAGAATCATATCACACACGAATCAGAATATAAAGAATCATATCACACACGAATCAGAGTATAAAGAATCATATCACAAACTAATCAGAATATAAAGAATCATATCACACACTAATCAGAATATAAAGAATCATATCACACACTAATCAGAGTATGAAGAATCATATCACACACTAATCAGAATATAAAGAATCATATCACACACTAATCAGAGTATAAGGAATCATATCACACACTAATCAGAATATAAAGAATCATATCACACATTAATCAGAGTATAAAGAATCATATCACACACTAATCAGAATATAAAGAATCATATCACACTCTAATCAGAATATAAAGAATCATATCACACACTAATCAGAATATAAAGAATCATATCACACACTAATCAGAGTATAAAGAATCATATCACACACTGATCAGAATATGAAGAATCATATCACACACTAATCAGAGTATAAAGAATCATATCACACACTAATCAGAATATAAAGAATCATATCACACACAAATCAGAATATAAAGAATCATATCACACACTAATCAGAGTATAATGAATCATATCACACACTAATCAGAGTATAAAGAATCATATCACACACTAATCAGAATATAAAGAATCATATCGCACACTAATCAGAGTATAAAGAATCATATCGCACATTTATCAGAGTATAAACGATCATATCACACACTAATCAGAGTATAAAGAATCATATCACAAACTAATCAGAGTATAAAGAACGATATCACACACTAATCAGAGTATAAAGAATCATATCGCACATTAATCAGAGTATAAACAATCATATCACACACTAATCAGAGTATGAAGAATCATATCGCCCGCTATTCAGGGTATAAACAATCTTATCATACACTAATCAGAATATAAAGAATCATATCACACACTAATCAGAATATAAAGAATAATATGACACACTAATCAGAATATAAAGAATCATATCACACACTAATCAGAGTATAATGAAAGATATCACACACCAATCAGAATATAAAGAATCATATCACATGCTAATCAGAATATAAAGAATCATATCACACACTAATCAGAATAGAAAGAATCATATCACACACTAATCAGAGTATAAAGAATCATATCACACACTAATCAGAATATAAAGAATCATATCACACACTAATCAGAGTATAAAGAATCATCTCACACGAATCAGAATATAAAGAATCATATCACACACTAATCAGAATGTAAAGAATCATATCACACACTAATCAGAGTATAAAGAATCATATCACACACTAATCAGAGTATAAAGAATCATATCACACACTAATCAGAATATAAAGAATCATATCGCACACTAATCAGTGTATAAAGAATCATATCGCACATTAATCAGAGTATAAACAATCATATCACACACTAATCAGAGTATAAAGAATCATATCACACACTAATCAGAGTATAAAGAATCATATCACACACTAATCAGAATATAAAGAATCATATCACACACTAATCAGAATATAAATAATCATATCACACACTAATCAGAGTATAAATAATCATATCACACACTAATCAGAGAATAAAGAACCACATCATACACTAATTAGAATATAAAGAATCATATCACACACTAATCAGAATATAAAGAATCATAACACACTAATCAGAGTATAAAGAATCATATCACACACTAATCAGAATATAAAGAATCATATCACACACTCATCAGAGTATAAACAATCATATCACACACGAATCAGAATATAAAGAATCATATCACAAACTAATCAGAGTATAAAGAATCATATCACACACTAATCAGAGTATAAACAATCATATCACACACTAATCAGAATATAAAGAATCATATCACAAACTAATCAGAGGATAAAGAATCATATCACACACTAATCAGAATATAAAGAATCATATCACACACTAATCAGAATATAAAGAATCATATCATACACTAATTAGAATATAAAGAATCATATCACACACTAATCAGAATATAAAGAATCATATCACACACTAATCAGAGTGTAAAGAATCATATCACACACTAATCAGAATATAAATAATCATATCACACACTAATCAGAATATAAATAATCATATCACACACTAATCAGAGTATAAAGAATCATATCACACACTAATCAGAGAATAAAGAACCACATCATACACTAATGAGAATATAAAGAATCATATCACACACCAATCAGAGTATAAAGAATCATATCACACACCAATCAGAGTATAAAGAATTATATCACACACCAATCAGAGTATAAAGAATCATATCACACACTAATCAGAGCATAAAGAATCATATCACACACTAATCAGAGTATAAAGAATCATATCACACATTAATCAGAATATAAAGAATCATATCACACACTAATCAGAGTATAAAGAATCATATCACACACTAATCAGAATATAAATAATCATATCACACACTAATCAGAGTATAAAGAATCATATCACACACTAATCAGAGAATAAAGAACCACATCATACACTAATTAGAATATAAAGAATCATATCACACACTAATCAGAATATAAACAATCATATCGCACACTAATTAGAGTATAAAGAATTATATTACACACTAATCAGAGAATAAAGAACCACATCATACACTAATTAGAATATAAAGAATCATATCACACACTAATCAGAATATAAACAATCATATCGCACACTAATTAGAGTATAAAGAATCATATCACACACTAATCAGAATATAAAGAATCATATCACACACTAATCAGAGGATAAAGAATCATATCACACACTAATCAGAATATAAAGAATCATATCACACACTAATCAGAATATAAAGAATCATATCATACACTAATTAGAATATAAAGAATCATATCACACACTAATCAGAGTATAAAGAATCATATCACACACTAATCAGAATATAAAGAATCATATCACACACTAATCAGAGTGTAAAGAATCATATCACACACTAATCAGAATATAAATAATCATATCACACACTAATCAGAATATAAATAATCATATCACACACTAATCAGAGTATAAAGAATCATATCACACACTAATCAGAGAATAAAGAACCACATCATACACTAATGAGAATATAAAGAATCATATCGCACACCAATCAGAGTATAAAGAATCATATCACACACCAATCAGAGTATAAAGAATTATATCACACACCAATCAGAGTATAAAGAATCATATCACACACTAATCAGAGCATAAAGAATCATATCACACACTAATCAGAGTATAAAGAATCATATCACACATTAATCAGAATATAAAGAATCATATCACACACTAATCAGAGTATAAAGAATCATATCACACACTAATCAGAATATAAATAATCATATCACACACTAATCAGAGTATAAAGAATCATATCACACACTAATCAGAGAATAAAGAACCACATCATACACTAATTAGAATATAAAGAATCATATCACACACTAATCAGAATATAAACAATCATATCGCACACTAATTAGAGTATAAAGAATTATATTACACACTAATCAGAGAATAAAGAACCACATCATACACTAATTAGAATATAAAGAATCATATCACACACTAATCAGAATATAAACAATCATATCGCACACTAATTAGAGTATAAAGAATCATATCATACACTAATCAGAATATAAAGAATCATATCACACACTAATCAGAATATAAATAATCATATCACACACTAATCAGAGTATAAAGAATCATATCACACACTAATCAGAGAATAAAGAACCACATCATACACTAATTAGAATATAAAGAATCATATCACACACTGATCAGAATATAAACAATCATATCGCACACTAATCAGAATATAAAGAATCATATCGCACACTAATCAGAATATACAGAATCATATCACACACTAATCAGAGTATAAAGAATCATATCACACACTAATCAGAATATAAAGAATCATATCACACACTAATCAGAATATAAATAATCATATCACACACTAATCAGAGTATAAAGAATCATTTCACACACGAATCAGAGAATAAAGAAGCACATCATACACTAATTAGAATATAAAGAATCATATCACACACGAATCAGAATATAAAGAATCATATCACACACTAATCAGAGTATAAAGAATCATATCACACACTAATCAGAATATAAAGAATCATATCACACACTCATCAGAGTATAAACAATCATATCACACACTAATCAGAGAATAAAGAACCACATCATACACTAATTAGAATATAAAGAATCATATCACACACTGATCAGAATATAAACAATCATATCGCACACTAATCAGAATATAAAGAATCATATCGCACACTAATCAGAATATACAGAATCATATCACACACTAATCAGAGTATAAAGAATCATATCACACACTAATCAGTATATAATGAATCATAACACACTAATCAGAATATAAATAATCATATCACACACTAATCAGAGTATAAAGAATCATATCACACACTAATCAGAGAATAAAGAACCACATCATACACTAATTAGAATATAAAGAATCATATCACACACTAATCAGAATATAAAGAATCATATCACACACTAATCAGAGTATAAAGAATCATATCACACACTAATCAGAATATAAAGAATCATATCACACACTCATCAGAGTATAAACAATCATATCACACACTAATCAGAATATAAAGAATCATATCGCACACTAATCAGAATAAAAAGAATCATATCACACACTAATCAGAGTATAAAGAATCATATCACACACTAATCTGAATATAAATAATCATATCACACACTAATCAGAATATAAATAATCATATCACACACTAATCAGAGTATAAAGAATCATATCACACACTAATCAGAGAATAAAGAACCACATCATACACTAATTAGAATATAAAGAATCATATCACACACCAATCAGAGTATAAAGAATCATATCACACACCAATCAGAGTATAAAGAATTATATCACACACCAATCAGAGTATAAAGAATCATATCACACACTAATCAGAGTATAAAGAATCATATCACACACTAATCAGAGTATAAAGAATCATATCACACATTAATCAGAATATAAAGAATCATATCACACACTAATCAGAGTATAAAGAATCATATCACACACTAATCAGAATATAAAGAATCATATCACACACTAATCAGAATATAAATAATCATATCACACACTAATCAGAGTATAAAGAATCATATCACACACTAATCAGAGAATAAAGAACCACATCATACACTAATTAGAATATAAAGAATCATATCACACACTAATCAGAATATAAACAATCATATCGCACACTAATTAGAGTATAAAGAATCATATCATACACTAATCAGAGTATAAAGAATCATATTACACACTAATCAGAGAATAAAGAACCACATCATACACTAATTAGAATATAAAGAATCATATCACACACTAATCAGAATATAAACAATCATATCGCACACTAATTAGAGTATAAAGAATCATATCATACACTAATCAGAATATAAAGAATCATATCACACACTAATCAGAATATAAATAATCATATCACACACGAATCAGAGTATAAAGAATCATATCACACACTAATCAGAGAATAAAGAACCACATCATACACTAATTAGAATATAAAGAATCATATCACACACTGATCAGAATATAAACAATCATTTCGCACACTAATCAGAATATAAAGAATCATATCGCACACTAATCAGAATATACAGAATCATATCACACACTAATCAGAGTATAAAGAATCATATCACACACTAATCAGAATATAAAGAATCATATCACACACTAATCAGAATATAAATAATCATATCACACACTAATCAGAGTATAAAGAATCATTTCACACACTAATCAGAGAATTAAGAACCACATCATACACTAATTAGAATATAAAGAATCATATCGCACACTAATCAGAATATACAGAATCATATCACACACTAATCAGAGTATAAAGAATCATATCACACACTAATCAGTATATAAGGAATCATATCACACACTAATCAGAATATAAATAATCATATCACACACTAATCAGAGTATAAAGAATCATATCACACACTAATCAGAGAATAAAGAACCACATCATACACTAATTAGAATATAAAGAATCATATCACACACTAATCAGAATATAAAGAATCATATCACACACTCATCAGAGTATAAACAATCATATCACACACTAATCAGAATATAAAGAATCATATCACAAACTAATCAGAGTATAAAGAATCATATCACACACTAATCAGAGTATAAACAATCATATCACACACTAATCAGAATATAAAGAATCATATCACAAACTAATCAGAGTATAAAGAATCATATCACACACTAATCAGAATATAAACAATCATATCACACACTAATCAGAATATAAAGAATCATATCAGACACTAATCAGAATATAAAGAATCATATCACACACTAATCAGAGTATAAAGAATCATATCACACACTAATCAGAATATAAAGAATCATATCACACACTAATCAGAGTGTAAAGAATCATATCACACACTAATCAGAATATAAAGAATTATATCACACACTAACCAGAATATAAATAATCATATCACACACTAATCAGAGTATAAAGAATCATATCACACACTGATCAGAGAATAAAGAACCACATCATACACCAATCAGAATATAAATAATCATATCACACACTAATCAGAGTATAAAGAATCATATCACACACTAATCAGAGAATAAAGAACCACATCATACACTAATTAGAATATAAAGAATCATATCACACAGTAATCAGAATATAAACAATCATATCGCACACTAATCAGAATATAAAGAATCATATCGCACACTAATCAGAATATAAAGAATCATATCACACACTAATCAGAGTATAAAGAATCATATCACACACTAATCAGAATATAAATAATCATATCACACACTAATCAGAATATAAATAATCATATCACACACTAATCAGAGTATCAAGAATCATATCACACACTAATCAGAGAATAAAGAACCACATCATACACTAATTAGAATATAAAGAATCATATCACACAACAATCAGAGTATAAAGAATCATATCACACACTAATCAGAGTATAAAGAATTATATCACACACCAATCAGAGTCTTAAGAATCATATCACACACTAATCAGAGTATAAACAATCATATCACACACTAATCAGAGTGTCAAGAATCATATCACACACGAATCAGAATATAAAGAATCATATCACAAACTAATCAGAGTATAAAGAATCATATCACACACTAATCAGAATATAAAGAATCATATCAGACACTAATCAGAATATAAAGAATCATATCACACACTAATCAGAGTATAAAAAATCATATCACACACTAATCAGAATATAAAGAATCATATCAATCACTAATCAGAGTATAAAGAATCATATCACACACTAATCAGAATATAAAGAATTATATCACACACTAATCAGAATATAAATAATCATATCACACATTAATCAGAGTACAAAGAATCATATCACACACTAATCAGAGAATAAAGAACCACATCATACACCAATCAGAATATAAATAATCATATCACACACTAATCAGAGTATAAAGAATCATATCACACACTAATCAGAGAATAAAGAACCACATCATACACTAATTAGAATATAAAGAATCATATCACACACTAATCAGAATATAAACAATCATATCGCACACTAATCAGAATATAAAGAATCATATCGCACACGAATCAGAATATAAAGAATCATATCACACACTAATCAGAGTATAAAGAATCATATCACACACTAATCAGAATATAAAGAATCATATCACACACTAATCAGAATATAAAGAATCATATCACACACTAATCAGAGTATAAAGAATCATATCACACACTAATCAGAGAATAAAGAACCACATCATACACTAATTAGAATATAAAGAATCATATCACACACCAATCAGAGTATAAAGAATCATATCACACACTAATCAGAGTATAAAGAATTATGTCACACACCAATCAGAGTATAAAGAATCATATCACACACTAATCAGAGTACAAAGAATCATATCACATACTAATCAGAGTATAAAGAATCATATCACACATTCATCAGAATATAAAGAATCATATCACACACTAATCAGAGTATAAAGAATCATATCACACACTAATCAGAATATAAAGAATCATATCGCACACTAATCAGAATATAAAGAATCATATCACACACTAATCAGAGTATAAAGAATCATATCACACACTAATCAGAATATAAAGAAACATATCACACACTAATCAGAATATAAATAATCATATCACACACTAATCAGAGCATCAAGAATCATATCACACACTAATCAGAGAATAAAGAACCACATCATACACTAATTAGAATATAAAGAATCATATCACACACTAATCAGAATATAAACAATCATATCGCACACTAATCAGAATATAAAGAATCATATCGCACACGAATCAGAATATAAAGAATCATATCACACACTAATCACAGTATAAAGAATCATATCACACACAAATCAGAATATAAATAATCATATCACACACTAATCAGAATATAAATAATCATATCACACACTAATCAGAGTATAAAGAATCATATCACACACGAATCAGAAAATAAAGAACCACATCATACACTAATTAGAATATAAAGAATCATATCACACACTAATCAGAATATAAAGAATCATATCACACACTAATCAGAGTATAAAGAATCATATCACACACTAATCAGAGAATAAAGAACCACATCATGCACTAATTAGAATATAAAGAATCATATCACACACTAATCAGAATATAAACAATCATATCACACACTAATCAGAATATAAAGAATCATATCACACACTAATCAGACTATAAAGAATCATATCACACACTAATCAGAATATAAAGAATCATATCACACACTAATCAGAATATAAACAATCATATCACACACTAATCTGGGTATAAAGAATCATATCACACACAAATCAGAGAATAAAGAATCATATCACACACTAATCAGAATATAAAGAATCATATCACACACGAATCAGAGAATAAAGAACCACATCATACACTAATCAGAATATAAAGAATCATATCACACACTAATCAGAATATAAACAATCATATCGCACACTAATCAGAATATAAAGAATCATATCACACACTAATCAGAGAATAAAGAACCACATCATACACTAATTAGAATATAAAGAATCATATCATGCACGAATCAGAATATAAAGAATCATATCATACACTAATCAGAATATAAAGAATCATATCATACACGAATCAGAATATAATGAATCATATCATACACTAATTAGAATATAAAGAATCATATCGCACTCTAATTAGAATATAAAGAATCATATCATACACTAATCAGAATATAAAGAATAATATCACACACTAATCAGAATATAAAGAATCATATCGCACATTAATCAGAGTATAAACAATCATATCACACACTAATCAGAATATAAACAATCATATCACACACTAATCAGAATATAAAGAATCATATCACACACTAATCAGAGTATAAACAATCATATCAAACACTAATCAGAATATAAAGAATCATAACGCACATTCATCAGAGTATAAACAATCATATCACACACTAATCAGAGTATAAAGAATCATATCACACACTAATCAGAGTATAAAGAATCATATCACACACTAATCAGAATATAAAGAATCATATCGCACATTAATCAGAGTAAAAAGAATCTTATCACACACGAATCAGAGTATAAAGAATCATATCACACACTAATTAGAATATAAAGAATCATATCACACACTAATCAGAATATAAAAAATCATATCGCACACTAATTAGAGTATAAAGAATCATATCATACACTAATCAGAATATAAAGAATCATATCACACACTAATCAGAATATAAAGAATCCTATCATACACTAATCAGAATATAAATAATCATATCACACACTAATCAGAGTATAAAGAATCATATCACACATTAATCAGAGAATAAAGAACCACATCATACACTAATTAGAATAGAAAGAATCATATCACACACTAATCAGAGTATAAAGAATCATATCACATACTAATCAGAGTATAAAGAATCATATCACACACTAATCAGAATATAAAGAATCATATCGCACACTAATCAGAATATAAAGAATCATACCACACACTAATCAGAGTATAAAGAATCATATCACACACTAATCAGAATATAAAGAATCATATCACACACTAATCAGAATATAAATAATGATATCACACACTAATCAGAATATAAAGAATCATAACGCACATTCATCAGAGTATAAACAATCATATCACACACTAATCAGAGTATAAAGAATCATATCACACACTAATCAGAGTATAAAGAATCATATCACACACTAATCAGAATATAAAGAATCATATCGCACATTAATCAGAGTAAAAAGAATCTTATCACACACGAATCAGAGTATAAAGAATCATATCACACACTAATTAGAATATAAAGAATCATATCACACACTAATCAGAATATAAAAAATCATATCGCACACTAATTAGAGTATAAAGAATCATATCATACACTAATCAGAATATAAAGAATCATATCACACACTAATCAGAATATAAAGAATCCTATCATACACTAATCAGAATATAAATAATCATATCACACACTAATCAGAGTATAAAGAATCATATCACACATTAATCAGAGAATAAAGAACCACATCATACACTAATTAGAATAGAAAGAATCATATCACACACTAATCAGAGTATAAAGAATCATATCACATACTAATCAGAGTATAAAGAATCATATCACACACTAATCAGAATATAAAGAATCATATCGCACACTAATCAGAATATAAAGAATCATACCACACACTAATCAGAGTATAAAGAATCATATCACACACTAATCAGAATATAAAGAATCATATCACACACTAATCAGAATATAAATAATGATATCACACACTAATCAGAATATAAAGAATCATTTTGCACACTAATTAGAGTATAAAGAATCATATCACACACTAATCAGAGTATAAAGAATCATATCGCACACTAATTAGAGTATAAAGAATCATATCACACACTAATCAGAGTATAAAGAATCATATCACACACTAATCAGAGAATGAAGAACCACATCATACACTAATTAGAATATAAAGAATCATATCACACACTAATCAGAATGTAAACAATCATATCGCACACTAATTAGAGTATAAAGAATCATATCATACACTAATCAGAATATAAAGAATCATATCACACACTAATCAGAATATAAACAATCATATCACACACTAATCAGAGAATAAAGAACCACATCATACACTAATTAGAATATGAAGAATCATATTGCACACTAATCAGAGTATAAAGAATCATATCGCAGACTAATTAGAGTATAAAGTATCATATCACACACTAATCAGAGTATAAAGAATCATATCACACACTAATCAGAGAATAAAGAATCATATCACACACTAATCAGAATATAAACAATCATATCGCACACTAATTAGAGTATAAAGAATCATATCACACACGAATCAGAGTATAAAGAATCATATCACACACTAATCAGAGAATAAAGAACCAAATCATACACTAATTAGAATATAAAGAATCATATCACACACTAATCAGAATATAAACAATCATATCGCACACTAGTTAGAGTATAAAGAATCATATCACACACTAATCAGAGTATAAAGAATCATATCACACACTCATCAGAGAATAAAGAACCAAATCATACACTAATCAGAATATAAATAATCATATCACACACTAATCAGAGTATAAAGAATCATATCACACACTAATCAGAGAATAAAGAACCACATCATACACTAATTCGAATATAAAGAATCATATCACACACTAATCAGAATATAAACAATCATATCGCACACTAATTAGAGTATAAAGAAACATATCACACACTAATCAGAGTATAAAGAATCATATCACACACTAATCAGAGTATAAAGAATCATATCGCACACCAATCAGAATATAAAGAATCATATCGCACACTAATCAGAATATAAAGAATCATATCACACACTAATCAGAGTATAAAGAATCATATCACACACTAATCAGAATATAAATAAACATATCACACACTAATCAGAATATAAATAATCATATCACACACTAATCAGAGTATAAAGAATCATATCACACACTAATCAGAGAATAAAGAACCACATCATACACTAATTAGAATATGAAGAATCATATCACACACCAATCAGAGTATAAAGAATCATATCACACACTAATCAGAGTATAAAGAATTATATCACACACCAATCAGAGTATAAAGAATCATATCACACACTAATCAGAGTATAAAGAATCATATCACACACTAATCAGAGTATAAAGAATCATATCACACATTAATCAGAATATAAAGAATCATATCACACACTAATCAGAGTATAAAGAATCATATCACACACTAATCAGAATATAAAGAATCATATCGCACACTAATCAGAATATAAAGAATCATATCACACACTAATCAGAGTATAAAGAATCATATCACACACTAATCAGAATATAAAGAATCATATCACACACTAATCAGAATATAAATAATCATATCACACACTAATCAGAGTATAAAGAATCATATCACACACTAATCAGAGAATAAAGAACCACATCATACACTAATTAGAATATAAAGAATCATATCACACATTAATCAGAATATAAAGAATCATATCACACACTAATTAGAGTATAAAGAATCATATCATACACTAATCAGAATATAAAGAATCATATCACACACTAATCAGAGTATGAAGAATCATATCACACACTAATCAGAATATAAAGAATCATATCACACACTAATCAGAATATAAAGAATCATATCACACACTAATCAGAGTATGAAGAATCATATCACACACGAATCAGAATATAAAGAATCATATCACACACTAATCAGAATATAAACAATCATATCACACACTAATCTGGGTATAAAGAATCATATCACACACGAATCAGAGAATAAAGAATCATATCACACACTAATCAGAATATAAAGAATCATATCACACACTAATCAGAGAATAAAGAACCACATCATACACTAATCAGAATATAAAGAATCATATCACACACTAATCAGAATATAAACAATCATATCGCACACTAATCAGAATATAAAGAATCATATCACACACTAATCAGAGAATAAAGAACCACATCATACACTAATTAGAATATAAAGAATCATATCATACATGAATCAGAATATAAAGAATCATATCATTCACTAATCAAAATATAAAGAATCATATCATACACGAATCAGAATATAAAGAATCATATCATACACTAATTAGAATATAAAGAATCATATCGCACACTAATTAGAATATAAACAATCATATCACACACTAATCAGAATATAAACAATCATATCACACACTAATCAGAATATAAAGAATCATATCCCACATTAATCAGAGTGTAAACAATCATATCAGACACTAATCAGAGTATAAAGAATCATATCACACACTAATCTGGGTAGAAAGAATCATATCACACACTAATCAGAATATAAAGAATCATATCACACACTAATCAGAATATAAAGAATCATATCCCACATTAATCAGAGTATAAACAATCATATCACACACTAATCAGAGTATAAAGAATCATATCACACACTAATCAGAGTATAAAGAATCATATCACACATTAATCAGAATATAAAGAATCATATCACACACTAATCAGAGTATAAAGAATCATATCACACACTAATCAGAATATAAAGAATCATATCGCACACTAATCAGAATATAAAGAATCATATCACACACTAATCAGAGTATAAAGAATCATATCACACACTAATCAGAATATAAAGAATCATATCACACACTAATCAGAATATAAATAATCATATCACACACTAATCAGAATATAAAGAATCATTTTGCACACTAATTACAGTATAAAGAATCATATCACACACTAATCAGAGTATAAAGAATCATATCGCACACTAATTAGAGTATAAAGAATCATATCACACACTAATCAGAGTATAAAGAATCATATCACACACTAATCAGAGAATAAAGAACCACATCATACACTAATTAGAATATAAAGAATCATATCACACACTAATCAGAATGTAAACAATCATATCGCACACTAATTAGAGTATAAAGAATCATATCATACACTAATCAGAATATAAAGAATCATATCACACACTAATCAGAATATAAACAATCATATCACACACTAATCAGAGAATAAAGAACCACATCATACACTAATTAGAATATGAAGAATCATATCATACACTAATCAGAATATAAAGAATCATATTGCACACTAATTAGAGTATAAAGAATCATATCGCACACTAATCAGAGTATGAAGAATCATATCGCACACTAATTAGAGTATAAAGTATCATGTCACACACTAATCAGAGTATAAAGAATCATATCACACACTAATCAGAGAATAAAGAATCATATCACACACTAATCAGAATATAAACAATCATATCGCACACTAATTAGAGTATAAAGAATCATATCACACACGAATCAGAGTATAAAGAATCATATCACACACTAATCAGAGAATAAAGAACCAAATCATACACTAATTAGAATATAAAGAATCATATCACACACTAATCAGAATATAAACAATCATATCGCACACTAGTTAGAGTATAAAGAATCATATCACACACTAATCAGAGTATAAAGAATCATATCACACACTCATCAGAGAATAAAGAACCAAATCATACACTAATCAGAATATAAAGAATCATATCGCACACTAATCAGAATATAAAGAATCATATCACACACTAATCAGAGTATAAAGAATCATATCACACACTAATCAGAATATAAATAAACATATCACACACTAATCAGAATATAAAGAATCATATCACACACTAATCAGAATATAAATAATCATTTTGCACACTAATTAGAGTATAAAGAATCATATCACACACTAATCAGAGTATAAAGAATCATATCGCACACTAATTAGAGTATAAAGAATCATATCACACACTAATCAGAGTATAAAGAATCATATCACACACTAATCAGAGAATAAAGAACCACATCATACACTAATCAGAATATAAAGAATCATATCGCACACTAATCAGAATATAAAGAATCATATCACACACTAATCAGAGTATAAAGAATCATATCACACACTAATCAGAATATAAAGAAACATATCACACACTAATCAGAATATAAATAATCATATCACACACTAATCAGAGCATCAAGAATCATATCACACACTAATCAGAGAATAAAGAACCACATCATACACTAATTAGAATATAAAGAATCGTATCACACACTAATCAGAATATAAACAATCATATCGCACACTAATCAGAATATAAAGAATCATATCGCACACGAATCAGAATATAAAGAATCATATCACACACTAATCACAGTATAAAGAATCATATCACACACTAATCAGAATATAAATAATCATATCACACACTAATCAGAATATAAATAATCATATCACACACTAATCAGAGTATAAAGAATCATATCACACACTAATCAGAAAATAAAGAACCACATCATACACTAATTAGAATATAAAGAATCATATCACACACTAATCAGAATATAAAGAATCATATCACACACTAATCAGAGTATAAAGAATCATATCACACACTAATCAGAGAATAAAGAACCACATCATACACTAATTAGAATATAAAGAATCATATCACACACTAATCAGAATATAAACAATCATATCACACACTAATCAGAATATAAAGAATCATATCACACACTAATCAGACTATAAAGAATCATATCACACACTAATCAGAATATAAAGAATCATATCACACACTAATCAGAATATAAACAATCATATCACACACTAATCTGGGTATAAAGAATCATATCACACACAAATCAGAGAATAAAGAATCATATCACACACTAATCAGAATATAAAGAATCATATCACACACGAATCAGAGAATAAAGAACCACATCATACACTAATCAGAATATAAAGAATCATATCACACACTAATCAGAATATAAACAATCATATCGCACACTAATCAGAATATAAAGAATCATATCACACACTAATCAGAGAATAAAGAACCACATCATACACTAATTAGAATATAAAGAATCATATCATACACGAATCAGAATATAAAGAATCATATCATACACTAATCAGAATATAAAGAATCATATCATACACGAATCAGAATATAAAGAATCATATCATACACTAATTAGAATATAAAGAATCATATCGCACTCTAATTAGAATATAAAGAATCATATCATACACTAATCAGAATATAAAGAATAATATCACACACTAATCAGAATATAAAGAATCATATCGCACATTAATCAGAGTATAAACAATCATATCACACACTAATCAGAATATAAACAATCATATCACACACTAATCAGAATATAAAGAATCATATCACACACTAATCAGAGTATAAACAATCATATCAAACACTAATCAGAATATAAAGAATCATAACGCACATTCATCAGAGTATAAACAATCATATCACACACTAATCAGAGTATAAAGAATCATATCACACACTAATCAGAGTATAAAGAATCATATCACACACTAATCAGAATATAAAGAATCATATCGCACATTAATCAGAGTAAAAAGAATCTTATCACACACGAATCAGAGTATAAAGAATCATATCACACACTAATTAGAATATAAAGAATCATATCACACACTAATCAGAATATAAAAAATCATATCGCACACTAATTAGAGTATAAAGAATCATATCATACACTAATCAGAATATAAAGAATCATATCACACACTAATCAGAATATAAAGAATCATATCATACACTAATCAGAATATAAATAATCATATCACACACTAATCAGAGTATAAAGAATCATATCACACATTAATCAGAGAATAAAGAACCACATCATACACTAATTAGAATAGAAAGAATCATATCACACACTAATCAGAGTATAAAGAATCATATCACATACTAATCAGAGTATAAAGAATCATATCACACATTAATCAGAATATAAAGAATCATATCACAAACTAATCAGAGTATAAAGAATCATATCACACACTAATCAGAATATAAAGAATCATATCGCACACTAATCAGAATATAAAGAATCATACCACACACTAATCAGAGTATAAAGAATCATATCACACACTAATCAGAATATAAAGAATCATATCACACACTAATCAGAATATAAATAATGATATCACACACTAATCAGAATATAAAGAATCATTTTGCACACTAATTAGAGTATAAAGAATCATATCAC
The DNA here is from genome assembly GCF_035084215.1 of Heptranchias perlo. Taxonomy (NCBI): domain Eukaryota; kingdom Metazoa; phylum Chordata; class Chondrichthyes; order Hexanchiformes; family Hexanchidae; genus Heptranchias; species Heptranchias perlo. The sequence goes on along the minus strand of NC_090337.1, from coordinate 65,877,671 downwards.
ACACTAATCAGAGTATAAAGAATCATATCGCACACTAATTAGAGTATAAAGAATCATATCACACACTAATCAGAGTATAAAGAATCATATCACACACTAATCAGAGAATGAAGAACCACATCATACACTAATTAGAATATAAAGAATCATATTGCACACTAATTAGAGTATAAAGAATCATATTGCACACTAATCAAAGTATAAAGAATCATATCGCAGACTAATTAGAGTATAAAGTATCATATCACACACTAATCAGAGTATAAAGAATCATATCACACACTAATCAGAGAATAAAGAATCATATCACACACTAATCAGAATATAAACAATCATATCGCACACTAATTAGAGTATAAAGAATCATATCACACACGAATCAGAGTATAAAGAATCATATCACACACTAATCAGAGAATAAAGAACCAAATCATACACTAATTAGAATATAAAGAATCATATCACACACTAATCAGAATATAAACAATCATATCGCACACTAGTTAGAGTATAAAGAATCATATCACACACTAATCAGAGTATAAAGAATCATATCACACACTCATCAGAGAATAAAGAACCAAATCATACACTAATCAGAATATAAATAATCATATCACACACTAATCAGAGTATAAAGAATCATATCACACACTAATCAGAGAATAAAGAACCACATCATACACTAATTCGAATATAAAGAATCATATCACACACTAATCAGAATATAAACAATCATATCGCACACTGATTAGAGTATAAAGAAACATATCACACACTAATCAGAGTATAAAGAATCATATCACACACTAATCAGAGTATAAAGAATCATATCGCACACCAATCAGAATATGAAGAATCATATCGCACACTAATCAGAATATAAAGAATCATATCACACACTAATCAGAGTATAAAGAATCATATCACACACTAATCAGAATATAAATAAACATATCACACACTAATCAGAATATAAATAATCATATCACACACTAATCAGAGTATAAAGAATCATATCACACACTAATCAGAGAATAAAGAACCACATCATACACTAATTAGAATATGAAGAATCATATCACACACCAATCAGAGTATAAAGAATCATATCACACACTAATCAGAGTATAAAGAATTATATCACACACCAATCAGAGTATAAAGAATCATATCACACACTAATCAGAGTATAAAGAATCATATCACACACTAATCAGAGTATAAAGAATCATATCACACATTAATCAGAATATAAAGAATCATATCACACACTAATCAGAGTATAAAGAATCATATCACACACTAATCAGAATATAAAGAATCATATCGCACACTAATCAGAATATAAAGAATCATATCACACACTAATCAGAGTACAAAGAATCATATCACACACTAATCAGAATATAAAGAATCATATCACACACTAATCAGAATATAAATAATCATATCACACACTAATCAGAGTATAAAGAATCATATCACACACTAATCAGAGAATAAAGAACCACATCATACACTAATTAGAATATAAAGAATCATATCACACATTAATCAGAATATAAAGAATCATATCACACACTAATTAGAGTATAAAGAATCATATCATACACTAATCAGAATATAAAGAATCATATCACACACTAATCAGAGTATGAAGAATCATATCACACACTAATCAGAATATAAAGAATCATATCACACACTAATCAGAATATAAAGAATCATATCACACACTAATCAGAGTATGAAGAATCATATCACACACGAATCAGAATATAAAGAATCATATCACACACTAATCAGAATATAAACAATCATATCACACACTAATCTGGGTATAAAGAATCATATCACACACGAATCAGAGAATAAAGAATCATATCACACACTAATCAGAATATAAAGAATCATATCATACACGAATCAGAATATAAAGAATCATATCATACACTAATTAGAATATAAAGAATCATATCGCACACTAATTAGAATATAAACAATCATATCACACACTAATCAGAATATAAACAATCATATCACACACTAATCAGAATATAAAGAATCATATCCCACATTAATCAGAGTGTAAACAATCATATCAGACACTAATCAGAGTATAAAGAATCATATCACACACTAATCTGGGTAGAAAGAATCATATCACACACTAATCAGAATATAAAGAATCATATCACACACTAATCAGAATATAAAGAATCATATCCCACATTAATCAGAGTATAAACAATCATATCACACACTAATCAGAGTATAAAGAATCATATCACACACTAATCAGAGTATAAAGAATCATATCACACATTAATCAGAATATAAAGAATCATATCACACACTAATCAGAGTATAAAGAATCATATCACACACTAATCAGAATATAAAGAATCATATCGCACACTAATCAGAATATAAAGAATCATATCACACACTAATCAGAGTACAAAGAATCATATCACACACTAATCAGAATATAAAGAATCATATCACACACTAATCAGAATATAAATAATCATATCACACACTAATCAGAATATAAAGAATCATTTTGCACACTAATTACAGTATAAAGAATCATATCACACACTAATCAGAGTATAAAGAATCATATCGCACACTAATTAGAGTATAAAGAATCATATCACACACTAATCAGAGTATAAAGAATCACATCACACACTAATCAGAGAATAAAGAACCACATCATACAGTAATTAGAATATAAAGAATCATATCACACACTAATCAGAATGTAAACAATCATATCGCACACTAATTAGAGTATAAAGAATCATATCATACACTAATCAGAATATAAAGAATCATATCACACACTAATCAGAATATAAACAATCATATCACACACTAATCAGAGAATAAAGAACCACATCATACACTAATTAGAATATGAAGAATCATATCATACACTAATCAGAATATAAAGAATCATATTGCACACTAATTAGAGTATAAAGAATCATATCGCACACTAATCAGAGTATGAAGAATCATATCGCACACTAATTAGAGTATAAAGTATCATGTCACACACTAATCAGAGTATAAAGAATCATATCACACACTAATCAGAGAATAAAGAATCATATCACACACTAATCAGAATATAAACAATCATATCGCACACTAATTAGAGTATAAAGAATCATATCACACACGAATCAGAGTATAAAGAATCATATCACACACTAATCAGAGAATAAAGAACCAAATCATACACTAATTAGAATATAAAGAATCATATCACACACTAATCAGAATATAAACAATCATATCGCACACTAGTTAGAGTATAAAGAATCATATCACACACTAATCAGAGTATAAAGAATCATATCACACACTCATCAGAGAATAAAGAACCAAATCATACACTAATCAGAATATAAAGAATCATATCGCACACTAATCAGAATATAAAGAATCATATCACACACTAATCAGAGTATAAAGAATCATATCACACACTAATCAGAATATAAATAAACATATCACACACTAATCAGAATATAAAGAATCATATCACACACTAATCAGAATATAAATAATCATTTTGCACACTAATTAGAGTATAAAGAATCATATCACACACTAATCAGAGTATAAAGAATCATATCGCACACTAATTAGAGTATAAAGAATCATATCACACACTAATCAGAGTATAAAGAATCATATCACACACTAATCAGAGAATAAAGAACCACATCATACACTAATCAGAATATAAAGAATCATATCGCACACTAATCAGAATATAAAGAATCATATCACACACTAATCAGAGTATAAAGAATCATATCACACACTAATCAGAATATAAAGAAACATATCACACACTAATCAGAATATAAATAATCATATCACACACTAATCAGAGCATCAAGAATCATATCACACACTAATCAGAGAATAAAGAACCACATCATACACTAATTAGAATATAAAGAATCATATCACACACTAATCAGAATATAAACAATCATATCGCACACTAATCAGAATATAAAGAATCATATCGCACACGAATCAGAATATAAAGAATCATATCACACACTAATCACAGTATAAAGAATCATATCACACACTAATCAGAATATAAATAATCATATCACACACTAATCAGAATATAAATAATCATATCACACACTAATCAGAATATAAACAATCATATCACACACTAATCACAGTATAAAGAATCATATCACACACTAATCAGAATATAAATAATCATATCACACACTAATCAGAATATAAATAATCATATCACACACTAATCAGAGTATAAAGAATCATATCACACACTAATCAGAAAATAAAGAACCACATCATACACTAATTAGAATATAAAGAATCATATCACACACTAATCAGAATATAAAGAATCATATCACACACTAATCAGAGTATAAAGAATCATATCACACACTCATCAGAGAATAAAGAACCAAATCATACACTAATCAGAATATAAAGAATCATATCGCACACTAATCAGAATATAAAGAATCATATCACACACTAATCAGAGTATAAAGAATCATATCACACACCAATCAGAATATAAATAAACATATCACACACTAATCAGAATATAAAGAATCATATCACACACTAATCAGAATATAAATAATCATATCACACACTAATCAGAATATAAAGAATCATTTTGCACACTAATTAGAGTATAAAGAATCATATCACACACTAATCAGAGTATAAAGAATCATATCGCACACTAATTAGAGTATAAAGAATCATATCACACACTAATCAGAGTATAAAGAATCATATCACACACTAATCAGAGAATAAAGAACCACATCATACACTAATTAGAATATAAAGAATCATATCACACACTAATCAGAATGTAAACAATCATATCGCACACTAATTAGAGTATAAAGAATCATATCATACACTAATCAGAATATAAAGAATCATATCACACACTAATCAGAATATAAACAATCATATCACACACTAATCAGAGAATAAAGAACCACATCATACACTAATTAGAATATGAAGAATCATATCATACACTAATCAGAATATAAAGAATCATATTGCACACTAATTAGAGTATAAAGAATCATATCGCACACTAATCAGAGTATAAAGAATCATATCGCACACTAATTAGAGTATAAAGTATCATATCACACACTAATCAGAGTATAAAGAATCATATCACACACTAATCAGAGAATAAAGAATCATATCACACACTAATCAGAATATAAACAATCATATCGCACACTAATTAGAGTATAAAGAATCATATCACACACGAATCAGAGTATAAAGAATCATATCACACACTAATCAGAGAATAAAGAACCAAATCATACACTAATTAGAATATAAAGAATCATATCACACACTAATCAGAATATAAACAATCATATCGCACACTAGTTAGAGTATAAAGAATCATATCACACACTAATCAGAGTATAAAGAATCATATCACACACTCATCAGAGAATAAAGAACCAAATCATACACTAATCAGAATATAAATAATCATATCACACACTAATCAGAGTATAAAGAATCATATCACACACTAATCAGAGAATAAAGAACCACATCATACACTAATTCGAATATAAAGAATCATATCACACACTAATCAGAATATAAACAATCATATCGCACACTAATTAGAGTATAAAGAAACATATCACACACGAATCAGAGTATAAAGAATCATATCACACACTAATCAGAGTATAAAGAATCATATCGCACACCAATCAGAATATAAAGAATCATATCGCACACTAATCAGAATATAAAGAATCATATCACACACTAATCAGAGTATAAAAAATCATATCACACACTAATCAGAATATAAATAAACATATCACACACTAATCAGAATATAAATAATCATATCACACACTAATCAGAGTAAAAAGAATCATATCACACACTAATCAGAGAATAAAGAACCACATCATACACTAATTAGAATATAAACAATCATATCACACACCAATCAGAGTATAAAGAATCATATCACACACTAATCAGAGTATAAAGAATTATATCACACACCAATCAGAGTATAAAGAATCATATCACACACTAATCAGAGTATAAAGAATCATATCACACACTAATCAGAGTATAAAGAATCATATCACACATTAATCAGAATATAAAGAATCATATCACACACTAATCAGAGTATAAAGAATCATATCACACACTAATCAGAATATAAAGAATCATATCGCACACTAATCAGAATATAAAGAATCATATCACACACTAATCAGAGTATAAAGAATCATATCACACACTAATCAGAATATAAAGAATCATATCACACACTAATCAGAATATAAATAATCATATCACACACTAATCAGAGTATAAAGAATCATATCACACACTAATCAGAGAATAAAGAACCACATCATACACTAATTAGAATATAAAGAATCATATCACACATTAATCAGAATATAAACAATCATATCGCACACTAATTAGAGTATAAAGAATCATATCATACACCAATCAGAATATAAAGAATCATATCACACACTAATCAGAATATAAACAATCATATCACACACTAATCAGAATATAAAGAATCATATCACACACTAATCAGAGTATGAAGAATCATATCACACACTAATCAGAATATAAAGAATCATATCACGCACTAATCAGAATATAAACAATCATATCGCACACTAATCAGAATATAAAGAATCATATCACACACTAATCAGAGAATAAAGAACCACATCATACACTAATTAGAATATAAAGAATCATATCATACACGAATCAGAATATAAAGAATCATATCATACACTAATCAAAATATAAAGAATCATATCATACACGAATCAGAATATAAAGAATCATATCATACACTAATTAGAATATAAAGAATCATATCGCACACTAATTAGAATATAAACAATCATATCACACACTAATCAGAACATAAAGAATAATATCACACATTAATCAGAGTATAAAGAATCATATTGCATGCTAATCAGAATATAAAGAATAATATCACACACTAATCAGAATATAAAGAATAATATCACACACTAATCAGAATATAAAGAATCATATCCCACATTAATCAGAGTATAAACAATCATATCACACACTAATCAGAGTATAAAGAATCATATCACACACTAATCAGAGTATAAACAATCATATCACACACTAATCAGAATATAAAGAAACATATCACACATTAATCAGAATATAAAGAATCATATCCCACATTAATCAGAGTGTAAACAATCATATCAGACACTAATCAGAGTATAAAGAATCATATCACACACTAATCTGGGTAGAAAGAATCATATCACACACTAATCAGAGTATAAAGAATCATATCACACACTAATCAGAGTATAAAGAATCATATCACACACTAATCAGAGAATAAACAATTATATCACACACTAATCAGAATATAAAGAATCATATCACACACTAATTAGAGTATAAAGAATCATATCACACACTAATCAGAGTGGAAAGAATCATATCACACACTAATCAGAATATAAACAATCATATCGCACACTAATTAGAGTATAAAGAATCATATCATACACTAATCAGAATATAAAGAATCATATCCCACACTAATCAGAATATAAAGAATCATATCATACACTAATCAGAATATAAATAATCATATCACACACTAATCAGAGTATAAATAATCATATCACACACTAATCAGAGAATAAAGAACCACATCATACACTAATTAGAATATAAAGAATCATATCACACACTAATCAGAATATAAACAATCATATCGCACACTAATCAGAATATAAAGAATCATATCGCACACTAATCAGAATATATAGAATCATATCACACACTAATCAGAGTATAAAGAATCATATCACACACTAATCAGAATATAAAGAATCATATCACACACGAATCAGAATATAAATAATCATATCACACACTAATCAGAGTATAAAGAATCATATCACACACTAATCAGAGAATAAAGAACCACATCATACACTAATTAGAATATAAAGAATCATATCACACACTAATCAGAATATAAAGAATCATATCACACACTAATCAGAATATAAAGAATCATATCACACACTCATCAGAGTATAAACAATCATATCACACACTAATCAGAATATAAAGAATCATATCACAAACTAATCAGAGTATAAAGAATCATATCACACACGAATCAGAGTATAAACAATCATATCACACACGAATCAGAATATAAAGAATCATATCACAAACTAATCAGAGTATAAAGAATCATATCACACACCAATCAGAATATAAAGAATCATATCACACACTAATCAGAATATAAAGAATCATATCACACACTAATCAGAATATAAAGAATCATATCACACACTAATCAGAGTATAAAGAATCATATCACACACTAATCAGAATATAAAGAATCATATCACACACTAATCAGAGTATAAAGAATCATATCGCACACTAATCAGAATATAAAGAATTATATCACACACTAATCAGAATATAAATAATCATATCACACACTAATCAGAGTATAATAATCATATCACACACTAATCAGCGAATAAAGAACCACATCATACACCAATCAGAATATAAATAATCATATCACACACTAATCAGAGTATAAAGAATCATATCACACACTCATCAGAGAATAAAGAACCACATCATACACTAATTAGAATATAAAGAATCATATCATACACGAATCAGAATATAAAGAATCATATCATACACTAATTAGAATATAAAGAATCATATCGCACACTAATTAGAATATAAACAATCATATCAAACACTAATCAGAACATAAAGAATAATATCACACATTAATCAGAGTATAAAGAATCATATTGCATGCTAATCAGAATATAAAGAATCATATCACACACGAATCAGAATATAAATAATCATATCACACACTAATCAGAGTATAAAGAATCATATCACACACTAATCAGAGAATAAAGAACCACATCATACACTAATTAGAATATAAAGAATCATATCACACACTAATCAGAATACAAAGAATCATATCACACACTAATCAGAATATAAAGAATCATATCACACACTCATCAGAGTATAAACAATCATATCACACACTAATCAGAATATAAAGAATCATATCACAAACTAATCAGAGTATAAAGAATCATATCACACACGAATCAGAGTATAAACAATCATATCACACACGAATCAGAATATAAAGAATCATATCACAAACTAATCAGAGTATAAAGAATCATATCACACACCAATCAGAATATAAAGAATCATATCACACACTAATCAGAATATAAAGAATCATATCACACACTAATCAGAATATAAAGAATCATATCACACACTAATCAGAGTATAAACAATCATATCACACACTAATCAGAGTATAAAGAATCATATCACACACTAATCAGAGTATAAACAATCATATCACACACGAATCAGAATATAAAGAATCATAACACACATTAATCAGAATATAAAGAATCATATCCCACATTAATCAGAGTGTAAACAATCATATCAGACACTAATCAGAGTATAAAGAATCATATCACACACTAATCTGGGTAGAAAGAATCATATCACACACTAATCAGAGTATAAAGAATCATATCACACACTAATCAGAGTATAAAGAATCATATCACACACTAATCAGAGAATAAACAATCATATCACACACTGATCAGAATATAAAGAATCATATCACACACTAATTAGAGTATAAACAATCATATCACACACTAATCAGAGTGGAAAGAATCATATCACACACTAATCAGAATATAAATAATCATATCACACACTAATCAGAGTATAAAGAATCATATTACACACGAATCAGAGAATAAAGAACCACATCATACACTAATTAGAATATAAAGAATCATATCACACACTAATCAGAATATAAACAATCATATCGCACACTAATTAGAGTATAAAGAATCATATCATACACTAATCAGAGAATAAAGAATCATATCACACACTAATCAGAGTATAAAGAATCATATCGCACACTAATTAGAATATAAAGAATCATATCACACACTAATCAGAATATAAACAATCATATCGCACACTAATCAGAATATAAAGAATCATATCGCACACTAATCAGAATATATAGAATCATATCACACACTAATCAGAGTATCAAGAATCATATCACACACTGATCAGAATATAAAGAATCATATCACACACTAATCAGAATATAAATAATCATATCACACACTAATCAGAGTATAAAGAATCATATTACACACGAATCAGAGAATAAAGAACCACATCATACACTAATTAGAATATAAAGAATCATATCACAGACTAATCAGAATATAAACAATCATATCGCACACTAATTAGAGTATAAAGAATCATATCATACACTAATCAGAGAATAAAGAATCATATCACACACTAATCAGAGTATAAAGAATCATATCGCACACTAATTAGAATATAAAGAATCATATCACACACTAATCAGAATATAAACAATCATATCGCACACTAATCAGAATATAAAGAATCATATCGCACACTAATCAGAATATATAGAATCATATCACACACTAATCAGAGTATCAAGAATCATATCACACACTGATCAGAATATAAAGAATCATATCACACACTAATCAGAATATAAATAATCATATCACACACGAATCAGAGTATAAAGAATCATATCACACACTAATCAGAGAATAAAGAACCACATCATACACTAATTAGAATATAAAGAATCATATCACACTAATCAGAATATAAAGAATCATATCACACACTAATCAGAATATAAATAATCATATCACACACTAATCAGAGTATAAAGAATCATATCACACACTAATCAGAGAATAAAGAACCACATCATACACTAATTAGAATATAAAGAATCATATCACACACTAATCAGAATATAAAGAATCATATCACACACTCATCAGAGTATAAACAATCATATCACACACTAATCAGAATATAAAGAATCATATCACAAACTAATCAGAGTATAAAGAATCATATCACACACGAATCAGAGTATAAACAATCATATCACACACGAATCAGAATATAAAGAATCATATCACAAACTAATCAGAGTATAAAGAATCATATCACACACTAATCAGAGTATAAAGAATCATATCACACACTAATCAGAATATAAAGAATCATATCACACACTAATCAGAGTATAAAGAATCATATCGCACACTAATCAGAATATAAAGAATTATATCACACACTAATCAGAATATAAATAATCATATCACACACTAATCAGAGTATAAAGAATCATATCACACACTAATCAGCGAATAAAGAACCACATCATACACCAATCAGAATATAAATAATCATATCACACACTAATCAGAGTATAAAGAATCATATCACACACTAATCAGAGAATAAAGAACCACATCATACACTAATTAGAATATAAAGAATCATATCACACACTAATCAGAATATAAACAATCATATCGCACACTAATCAGAATATAAAGAATCATATCGCACACTAATCAGAATATAAAGAATCATATCACACACTAATCAGAGTATAAAGAATCATATCACACACTAATCAGAATATAAATAATCATATCTCACACTAATCAGAATATAAATAATCATATCACACACTAATCAGAGTATAAAGAATCATATCACACACTAATCAGAGAATAAAGAACCACATCATACACTAATTAGAATATAAAGAATCATATCACACACTAATCAGAATATAAAGAATCATATCACACACTAATCAGAGTATGAAGAATCATATCACACACTAATCAGAGAATAAAGAACCACATCATACACTAATTAGAATATAAAGAATCATATCACACACCAATCAGAGTACAAAGAATCATATCACACACTAATCAGAGTATAAAGAATTATATCACACACCAATCAGAGTATAAAGAATCATATCACACACTAATCAGAGTATAAAGAATCATATCACATACTAATCAGAGTATAAAGAATCATATCACACATTAATCAGAATATAAAGAATCATATCACACACTAATCAGAGTATAAAGAATCATATCACACACTAATCAGAATATAAAGAATCATATCGCACACCAATCAGAATGTAAAGAATCATATCACACACTAATCAGAGTATAAAGAATCATATCACACACTAATCAGAATATAAAGAATCATATCACACACTAATCAGAATATAAATAATCATATCACACACTAATCAGAGTATAAAGAATCATATCACACACTAATCAGAGAATAAAGAACCACATCATACACTAATTAGAATATAAAGAATCATATCACACACTAATCAGAATATAAACAATCATATCGCACACTAATTAGAGTATAAAGAATCATATCACACACTAATCAGAATATAAACAATCATATCATACACTAATTAGAATATAAAGAATCATATCGCACACTAATTAGAATATAAAGAATCATATCATGCACTAATCAGAATATAATGAATAATATCACACACTAATCAGAATATAAAGATTCATATCGCACATTAATCAGAGTATAAACAATCATATCACACACTAATCAGAATATAAACAATCATATCACACACTAATCAGAATATAAAGAATCATATCACACACTAATCAGAGTATAAACAATCATATCACACATTAATCAGAATATAAAGAATCATATCGCACATTAATCAGAGTATAAACAATCATATCACACACTAATCAGAGTATAAAGAATCATATCACACACTAATCAGAGTATAAAGAATCATATCACACACTAATCAGAATATAAAGAATCATATCGCACATTAATCAGAGTAAAAAGAATCTTATCACACACGAATCAGAATATAAAGAATCATATCGCACACTAATCAGAGTATAAAGAATCATATCGCACATTAATCAGAATATAAAGAATCATATCGCACACTAATCAGAGTATAAAGAATCATATCGCACATTAATCAGAATATAAAGAATCATATCGCACATTAATCAGAGTATAAAGAATCATATCACACACTAATCAGAATATAAAGAATCATATCACACACTAATCAGAGTATAAAGAATCATATCACACACTAATCAGAATATAAAGAATCATATCACACACTAATCAGAATATAAAGAATAATATCACACACTAATCAGAATATAAAGAATCATATCGCACATTAATCAGAATTTCAACAATCATATCACACACTAATCAGAATATAAACAATCATATCACACACTAATCAGAATATAAAGAATCATATCACACACTAATCAGAGCATAAACAAACATATCACACACTAATCAGAATATAAAGAATCATATCGCACATTAATCAGAGTATAAACAATCATATCACACACTAATCAGAGTATAAAGAATCATATCGCACACTATTCAGGGTATAAAAAATCTTATCATACACTAATCAGAATATAAAGAATAATATCACACATTAATCAGAGTATAAAGAATCATATTGCATGCTAATCAGAATATAAAGAATAATATCACACACTAATCAGAATATAAAGAATAATATCACACACTAATCAGAATATAAAGAATCATATCCCACATTAATCAGAGTATAAACAATCATCTCACACACTAATCAGAGGATAAAGAATCATATCACACACTAATCAGAGTACAAACAATCATATCACACACTAATCAGAAAATAAAGAATCATATCACACACTAATCAGAATATAAATAATCATATCACACACTAATCAGAGTATAAAGAATCATATTACACACGAATCAGAGAATAAAGAACCACATCATACACTAATTAGAATATAAAGAATCATATCACACACTAATCAGAATATAAACAATCATATCGCACACTAATTAGAGTATAAAGAATCATATCATACACTAATCAGAGAATAAAGAATCATATCACACACTAATCAGAGTATAAAGAATCATATTGCACACTAATTAGAATATAAAGAATCATATCACACACTAATCAGAATATAAACAATCATATCGCACACTAATCAGAATATAAAGAATCATATCGCACACTAATCAGAATATATAGAATCATATCACACACTAATCAGAGTATCAAGAATCATATCACACACTGATCAGAATATAAAGAATCATATCACACACTAATCAGAATATAAATAATCATATCACACACTAATCAGAGTATAAAGAATCATATTACACACGAATCAGAGAATAAAGAACCACATCATACACTAATTAGAATATAAAGAATCATATCACAGACTAATCAGAATATAAACAATCATATCGCACACTAATTAGAGTATAAAGAATCATATCATACACTAATCAGAGAATAAAGAATCATATCACACACTAATCAGAGTATAAAGAATCATATCGCACACTAATTAGAATATAAAGAATCATATCACACACTAATCAGAATATAAACAATCATATCGCACACTAATCAGAATATAAAGAATCATATCGCACACTAATCAGAATATATAGAATCATATCACACACTAATCAGAGTATCAAGAATCATATCACACACTGATCAGAATATAAAGAATCATATCACACACTAATCAGAATATAAATAATCATATCACACACGAATCAGAGTATAAAGAATCATATCACACACTAATCAGAGAATAAAGAACCACATCATACACTAATTAGAATATAAAGAATCATATCACACTAATCAGAATATAAAGAATCATATCACACACTAATCAGAATATAAATAATCATATCACACACTAATCAGAGTATAAAGAATCATATCACACACTAATCAGAGAATAAAGAACCACATCATACACTAATTAGAATATAAAGAATCATATCACACACTAATCAGAATATAAAGAATCATATCACACACTCATCAGAGTATAAACAATCATATCACACACTAATCAGAATATAAAGAATCATATCACAAACTAATCAGAGTATAAAGAATCATATCACACACGAATCAGAGTATAAACAATCATATCACACACGAATCAGAATATAAAGAATCATATCACAAACTAATCAGAGTATAAAGAATCATATCACACACTAATCAGAGTATAAAGAATCATATCACACACTAATCAGAATATAAAGAATCATATCACACACTAATCAGAGTATAAAGAATCATATCGCACACTAATCAGAATATAAAGAATTATATCACACACTAATCAGAATATAAATAATCATATCACACACTAATCAGAGTATAAAGAATCATATCACACACGAATCAGCGAATAAAGAACCACATCATACACCAATCAGAATATAAATAATCATATCACACACTAATCAGAGTATAAAGAATCATATCACACACTAATCAGAGAATAAAGAACCACATCATACACTAATTAGAATATAAAGAATCATATCACACACTAATCAGAATATAAACAATCATATCGCACACTAATCAGAATATAAAGAATCATATCGCACACTAATCAGAATATAAAGAATCATATCAAACACTAATCAGAGTATAAAGAATCATATCACACACTAATCAGAATATAAATAATCATATCACACACTAATCAGAATATAAATAATCATATCACACACTAATCAGAGTATAAAGAATCATATCACACACTAATCAGAGAATAAAGAACCACATCATACACTAATTAGAATATAAAGAATCATATCACACACTAATCAGAATATAAAGAATCATATCACACACTAATCAGAGTATGAAGAATCATATCACACACTAATCAGAGAATAAAGAACCACATCATACACTAATTAGAATATAAAGAATCATATCACACACCAATCAGAGTACAAAGAATCATATCACACACTAATCAGAGTATAAAGAATTATATCACACACCAATCAGAGTATAAAGAATCATATCACACACTAATCAGAGTATAAAGAATCATATCACATACTAATCAGAGTATAAAGAATCATATCACACATTAATCAGAATATAAAGAATCATATCACACACTAATCAGAGTATAAAGAATCATATCACACACTAATTAGAATATAAAGAATCATATCGCACACTAATTAGAATATAAAGAATCATATCATGCACTAATCAGAATATAATGAATAATATCACACACTAATCAGAATATAAAGATTCATATCGCACATTAATCAGAGTATAAACAATCATATCACACACTAATCAGAATATAAACAATCATATCACACACTAATCAGAATATAAAGAATCATATCACACACTAATCAGAGTATAAACAATCATATCACACATTAATCAGAATATAAAGAATCATATCGCACATTAATCAGAGTATAAACAATCATATCACACACTAATCAGAGTATAAAGAATCATATCACACACTAATCAGAGTATAAAGAATCATATCACACACTAATCAGAATATAAAGAATCATATCGCACATTAATCAGAGTAAAAAGAATCTTATCACACACGAATCAGAATATAAAGAATCATATCGCACACTAATCAGAGTATAAAGAATCATATCGCACATTAATCAGAATATAAAGAATCATATCGCACACTAATCAGAGTATAAAGAATCATATCGCACATTAATCAGAATATAAAGAATCATATCGCACATTAATCAGAGTATAAAGAATCATATCACACACTAATCAGAATATAAAGAATCATATCACACACTAATCAGAGTATAAAGAATCATATCACACACTAATCAGAATATAAAGAATCATATCACACACTAATCAGAATATAAAGAATAATATCACACACTAATCAGAATATAAAGAATCATATCGCACATTAATCAGAATTTCAACAATCATATCACACACTAATCAGAATATAAACAATCATATCACACACTAATCAGAATATAAAGAATCATATCACACACTAATCAGAGCATAAACAAACATATCACACACTAATCAGAATATAAAGAATCATATCGCACATTAATCAGAGTATAAACAATCATATCACACACTAATCAGAGTATAAAGAATCATATCGCACACTATTCAGGGTATAAAAAATCTTATCATACACTAATCAGAATATAAAGAATAATATCACACATTAATCAGAGTATAAAGAATCATATTGCATGCTAATCAGAATATAAAGAATAATATCACACACTAATCAGAATATAAAGAATAATATCACACACTAATCAGAATATAAAGAATCATATCCCACATTAATCAGAGTATAAACAATCATCTCACACACTAATCAGAGGATAAAGAATCATATCACACACTAATCAGAGTACAAACAATCATATCACACACTAATCAGAAAATAAAGAATCATATCACACATTAATCAGAATATAAAGAATCATATCCCACATTAATCAGAGTATAAACAATCATATCAGACACTAATCAGAGTATAAAGAATCATATCACACACTAATCTGGGTATAAAGAATCATATCACACACGAATCAGAGTATAAAGAATCATATCACACACGAATCAGAGTATAAAGAATCATATCACACACTAATCAGAGAATAAAGAATCATATCACACACCAATCAGAATATAAAGAATCATATCACACACTAATCAGAGAATAAAGAACCACATCATACACTAATTAGAATATAAAGAATCATATCACACACTAATCAGAATATAAACAATCATATCGCACACTAATTAGAGTATAAAGAATCATATCATACACTAATCAGAATATAAAGAATCATATCACACACTAATCAGAATATAAAGAATCATATCATACACTAATCAGAATATAAATAATCATATCACCCACGAATCAGAGTATAAAGAATCATATCACACACTAATCAGAGAATAAAGAACCACATCATACACTAATTAGAATATAAAGAATCATATCACACACTAATCAGAATATAAACAATCATATCGCACACTAATCAGAATATGAAGAATCATATCACACACTAATCAGAATATAAATAATCATATCACACACTAATCAGAGTATAAAGAATCATATCACACACTAATCAGAGAATAAAGAACCACATCATACACTAACTGGAATATAAAGAATCATATCACACACTAATCAGAATATAAAGAATCATATCACACACTAATCAGAGTATAAAGAATCATATCACACACGAATCAGAATATAAAGAATTATATCACACACCAATCAGAGTATAAAGAATCATATCACACACTAATCAGAGTATAAAGAATTATATCACACACCAATCAGAGTATAAAGAATCATATCACACACTAATCAGAGTATAAAGAATCATATCACACACTAATCAGAGTATAAAGAATCATATCACACACTAATCAGAATATAAAGAATCATATCACACACTAATCAGAGTATAAAGAATCATATCACACACTAATCAGAATATAAAGAATCATATCACACACTAATCAGAATATAAAGAATCATATCACACACTAATCAGAGTATGAAAAATCATATCACACACTAATCAGAATATAAAGAATCATATCACACACTAATCAGAATATAAATTATCATATCACACACTAATCAGAGTATAAAGAATCATATCACACACTCATCAGAGAATAAAGAACCACATCATACACTAATTAGAATATAAAGAATCATATCACACACTAATCAGAATATAAACAATCATATCGCACACAAATTAGAGTATAAAGAATCATATCATACACTAATCAGAATAGAAAGAATCATATCACACACTAATCAGAATATAAAGAATCATATCACACACTAATCAGAATATAAAGAATCATATCACACACTAATCAGAATATAAAGAATCATATCACACACTAATCAGAGTATAAAGAATCACATCACACACTAATCAGAATATAAAGAATCATATCACACACTAATCAGAATATAAAGAATCATATCATACACTAATCAGAATATAAAGAATCATATCATACACTAATTAGAATATAAAGAATCATATCGCACACTAATTAGAATATAAAGAATCATATCATACACTAATCAGAATATAAAGAATAATATCGCACACTAATCAGAATATAAAGAATCATATCGCACATTAATCAGAGTATAAACAATCATATCACACACTAATCAGAATATAAAGAATCATATCACACACTAATCAGAATATAAATTATCATATCACACACTAATCAGAGTATAAATAATCATATCACACACTAATCAGAGAATAAAGAACCACATCACACACTAATCAGAGTATAAAGAATCATATCACACACTAATCAGAGTATAAAGAATCATATCACACACTAATCAGATTATAAAGAATCATATCGCACATTAATCAGAGTAAAAATAATCTTATCACACACGAATCAGAGTATAAAGAATCATATCACACACGAATCAGAATATAAAGAATCATATCACACACTAATCAGAGTATAAAGAATCATATCACACACTAATAAGAATATAAAGAATCATATCACACACGAATCAGAGTATAAAGAATCATATCACACACTAATCAGAATATAAAGAATCATATCGCACACTAATCAGAGTATAAAGAATCATATCGCACATTAATCAGAATATAAAGAATCATATCGCACATTAATCAGAGTATAAAGAATCATATCACACACTAATCAGAATATAAAGAATCATATCACACACTAATCAGAGTATAAAGAATCATATCACACACTAATCAGAATATAAAGAATTATATCACACACTAATCAGAGTATAAAGAATCATATCACACACTTATCAGAATATAAAGAATTATATCGCACACTAATCAGAGTATAAAGAATCATATCACAAACTAATCAGAGTATAAAGAATCATATCACACACTAATCAGAATATAAAGAATCATATCACACACTAATCAGAGTATAAAGAATCATATCACACACTAATCAGAGTATAAAGAATCATATCGCACATTGATCAGAGTATAAACAATCAGATCACACACTAATCAGAGTATAAAGAATCATATCGCACACTATTCAGGGTATAAACAATCTTATCATGCACTGATCAGAATATAAAGAATCATGTCACACACTAATCAGAATATAAAGAATAATATCACACACTATCAGAATATAAAGAATCATATCGCACATTAATCAGAATATAAACAATCATATCACACACTAATCAGAATATAAACAATCATATCACACACTAATCAGAATATAAAGAATCTTATCACACACTAATCAGAGTATAAACAATCATATCACACACTAATCAGAATATAAAGAATCATATCGCACATTAATCAGAGTATAAACAATCATATCATACACTAATCAGAGTATAAAGAATCATATCGCACACTATTCAGGGTATAAAAAATCTTATCATACACTAATCAGAATATAAAGAATAATATCACACATTAATCAGAGTATAAAAAATCATATGGCATGCTAATCAGAATATAAAGAATAATATCACACACTAATCAGAATATAAAGAATAATATCACACACTAATCAGAATATAAAGAATCATATCCGACATTAATCAGAGTATAAACAATCATATCACACACTAATCAGAGTATAAAGAATCATATCACACACCAATCAGAGTATAAACAATCATATCACACACTAATCAGAATATAAAGAATCATATCACACATTAATCAGAATATAAAGAATCATATCCCACATTAATCAGAGTATAAACAATCATATCAGACACTAATCAGAATATAAAGAATCATATCACACACTAATCTGGGTATAAAGAATCATATCAAACACTAATCAGAGTATAAAGAATCATATCACACACTAATCAGAGTATAAAGAATCATATCACACACTAATCAGAGAATAAAGAATCATATCACACACTAATCAGAATATAAAGAATCATATCACACACTAATTAGAGTATAAAGAATCACATCACACACTAATCAGAGTGGAAAGAATCATATCACACACTAATCAAAATATGAATAATCTTATCACACACTAATCAGAGTATTAAGAATCATATTACACACTAATCAGAGAATAAAGAACCACATCATACACTAATTAGAATATAAAGAATCATATCACACACTAATCAGAATATAAACAATCATATCGCACACTAATTAGAGTATAAAGAATCATATCATACACTAATCAGAATATAAAGAATCATATCACACACTAATCAGAATATAAAGAATCATATCACACACTAATCAGAATATAAACAATCATATCACACACTAATCAGAATATAAAGAATCATATCACACACTAATCAGAATATAAACAATCATATCACACACTAATCTGGGTATAAAGAATCATATCACACACGAATCAGAGAATAAAGAATCATATCACACACTAATCAGAATATAAACAATCATATCGCACACTAATTAGAATATAAAGAATCATATCATACACTAATCAGAATATAAAGAATCATATCATACACTAATCAGAATATAAAGAATCATATCATACACTAATTAGAATATAAAGAATCATATCGCACACTAATTAGAATATAAAGAATCATATCATACACTGATCAGAATATAAAGAATCATATCACACACTAATCAGAATATAAAGAATCATTTTGCACACTAATTAGAGTATTAAGATACATATCGCACACTAATTAGAGTATAAAGAATCATATCATACACTAATCAGAATATAAAGAATCATATCACACACTAATCAGAATATAAACAATCATATCACACACTAATCAGAATATAAAGAATCATATCACACATTAATCAGAATATAAAGAATCATATCACACACTAATCAGAATATAAACAATCATATCGCACACTAATTAGAGTATAAAGAATCATATCACACACTAATCAGAGTATAAAGAATCATATCACACAGTAATCAGAATATGAACAATCATATCGCACACTAATTAGAGTATAAAGAATCATATCACACACTAATCAGAGTATAAAGAATCATATCACACACTAATCAGAGAATAAAGAACCAAATCATACACTAATCAGAGTATAAAGAATCATATCACACACTAATCAGAGAATAAAGAACTAAATCATACACTAATTAGAATATAAAGAATCATATCATCCACTAATCAGAATATAAAGAATAATATCACACACTAATCAGAATATAAAGAATCATATCCCACATTAATCAGAGTATAAACAATCATATCACACACTAATCAGAGTATAAAGAATCATATCACACACTAATCAGAGTATAAACAATCATATCACACACTAATCAGAATATAAAAAATCATATCACACATTAATCAGAATATAAAGAATCATATCCTACATTAATCAGAGTATAAACAATCATATCAGACACTAATCAGAGTATAAAGAATCATATCACACACTAATCTGGGTATAAAGAATCATATCACACACTAATCAGAGTATAAAGAATCATATCACACACTAATCAGAGAATAAAGAATCATATCACACACTGATCAGAATATAAAGAATCATATCACACACTAATTAGAGTATAAAGAATCATATCACACACTAATCAGAGTGGAAAGAATCATATCACACACTAATCAGAATATAAATAATCATATCACACACTAATCAGAGTATTAAGAATCATATTACACACTAATCAGAGAATAAAGAACCACATCATACACTAATTAGAATATAAAGAATCATATCACACACTAATCAGAATATAAACAATCGTATCGCACACTAATTAGAGTAGAAAGAATCATATCATACACTAATCAGAATATAAAGAATCATATCACACACTAATCAGAATATAAAGCATCATATCACACACTAATCAGAATATAAACAATCATATCACACACTAATCAGAATATAAAGAATCATATCACACACTAATCAGAATATAAACAATCATATCACACACTAATCTGGGTATAAAGAATCATATCACACACTAATCAGAGAATAAAGAATCATATCACACACTAATCAGAATATAAACAATCATATCGCACACTAATCAGAATATAAAGAATCATATCACACACTAATCAGAGAATAAAGAACCACATCATACACTAATTAGAATATAAAGAATCATATCATACACTAATCAGAATATAAAGAATCATATCATACACTAATCAGAATATAAAGAATCATATCATACACTAATTAGAATATAAAGAATCATATCGCACACTAATTAGAATATAAAGAATCATATCATACACTAATCAGAATATAAAGAATCATATCATACACTAATTAGAATATAAAGAATCATATCGCACACTAATTAGAATATAAAGAATCATATCATACACTGATCAGAATATAAAGAATCATATCACACACTAATCAGAATATAAACAATCATATCGCACACTAATTAGAGTATAAAGAATCATATCATACACTAATCAGAATATAAAGAATCATATCACACACTAATCAGAATATAAAGAATCATATCACACACTAATCAGAATATAAACAATCATATCACACACTAATCAGAATATAAAGAATCATATCACACACTAATCAGAATATAAACAATCATATCACACACTAATCAGAGTATTAAGAATCATATTACACACTAATCAGAGAATAAAGAACCACATCATACACTAATTAGAATATAAAGAATCATATCACACACTAATCAGAATATAAACAATCATATCGCACACTAATTAGAGTATAAAGAATCATATCATACACTAATCAGAATATAAAGAATCATATCACACACTAATCAGAATATAAAGAATCATATCGCACACTAATCAGAATATAAACAATCATATCACACACTAATCAGAATATAAAGAATCATATCACACACTAATCAGAATATAAACAATCATATCACACACGAATCTGGGTATAAAGAATCATATCACACACGAATCAGAGAATAAAGAATCATATCACACACTAATCAGAATATAAACAATCATATCGCACACTAATTAGAATATAAAGAATCATATCATACACTAATCAGAATATAAAGAATCATATCATACACTAATCAGAATATAAAGAATCATATCATACACTAATTAGAATATAAAGAATCATATCGCACACTAATTAGAATATAAAGAATCATATCATACACGGATCAGAATATAAAGAATCATATCACACACTAATCAGAATATAAAGAATCATTTTGCACACTAATTAGAGTATTAAGATACATATCACACACTAATCAGAGTATAAAGAATCATATCGCACACTAATTAGAGTATAAAGAATCATATCACACACTAATCAGAGTATAAAGAATCATATCACACACTAATCAGAGAATAAAGAACCACATCATACACTAATTAGAATATAAAGAATCATATCACACACTAATCAGAATGTAAACAATCATATCGCACACTAATTAGAGTATAAAAAATCATATCATACACTAATCAGAATATAAAGAATCATATCACACACTAATCAGAATATAAACAATCATATCACACACTAATCAGAGAATAAAGAACCACATCATACACTAATTAGAATATGAAGAATCATATCATACACTAATCAGAATATAAAGAATCATATTGCACACTAATTAGAGTATAAAGAATCATATCGCACACTAATCAGAGTATAAAGAATCATATCGCACACTAATTAGAGTATAAAGTATCATATCACACACTAATCAGAGTATAAAGAATCATATCACACACTAATCAGAGAATAAAGAATCATATCACACACTAATCAGAATATAAACAATCATATCGCACACTAATTAGAGTATAAAGAATCATATCACACACTAATCAGAGTATAAAGAATCATATCACACACTAATCAGAGAATAAAGAACCAAATCATACACTAATTAGAATATAAAGAATCATATCACACACTAATCAGAATATAAACAATCATATCGCACACTAATTAGAGTATAAAGAATCATATCACACACTAATCAGAGTATAAAGAATCATATCACACACTCATCAGAGAATAAAGAACCAAATCATACACTAATCAGTGTATAAAGAATCATATCACACACTAATCAGAGAATAAAGAACCAAATCATACACTAATTGGAGTATAAAGAATCATATCACACACTAATTAGAATATAAAGAATCATATCACACACTAATCAGAGAATAAAGAACCATATCACACACTAATCAGAATATAAAAAATCATATCACACACTAATCAGAGAATAAAGAACCAAATCATACACTAATTAGAATATAAAGAATCATATCACACACTAATCAGAATATAAAGAATCATATCACACACTAATCAGAGAATAAAGAATCATATCACACACTAATCAGAGAATAAAGAACCAAATCATACACTAATTAGAATATAAAGAATCATATCACACACTAATCAGAATATAAAGAATCATATCACACACTAATCAGAGAATAAAGAATCATATCACACACTAATCAGAGAATAAAGAACCAAATCATACACTAATTAGAATATAAACAATCATATCACACAGTAATCAGAATATAAAGATTCATATCACACACTAATCAGAGAATAAAGAATCATATCACACACTAATCAGAATATAAACAATCATATCACACACTAATCAGAGAATAAAGAACCAAATCATACACTAATTAGAATATAAAGAATCATATCACACACTAATCAGAATATAAAGAATCATATCACACACTAATCAGAGAATAAAGAACCATATCACACACTAATCAGAATATAAAAAATCATATCACACACTAATCAGAGAATAAAGAACCAAATCATACACTAATTAGAATATAAAGAATCATATCACACACTAATCAGAATATAAAGAATCATATCACACACTAATCAGAATATAAAGTATCATATCACACACTAATCAGAGAATAAAGAATCATATCACACACTAATCAGAGAATAAAGAACCAAATCATACACTAATTAGAATATAAAGAATCATATCACACACTAATCAGAATATAAAGAATCATATCACACACTAATCAGAATATAAAGTATCATATCACACACTAATCAGAGAATAAAGAATCATATCACACACTAATCAGAGAATAAAGAACCAAATCATACACTAATTAGAATATAAAGAATCATATCACACACTAATCAGAATATAAAGAATCATATCACACACTAATCAGAGAATAAAGAATCATATCACACACTAATCAGAGAATAAAGAACCAAATCATACACTAATTAGAATATAAAGAATCATATCACACACTAATCAGAATATAAAGAATCATATCACACACTAATCAGAGAATAAAGAACCAAATCATACACTCATCAGAATATAAACAATCATACCACACACTAATCAGAGTATAAAGAATCATATCGCACACTAATTAGAGTATAAAGAATCATATCGCACACTAATCAGAGCATGAAATGCAAATGAGGGAAGGTCATTCCTCTATTCCAGGTTTCTCCATCAGTCAGAAGGTTAAGGGAGGATCTAACTGAGGTGTCAATAAAGCTCTAGTTACACCCCATCTGGAGTCCTGCGTTCAGTTCTGGGCACTGCACCTCAGGAAGAATATATTGGCCTTTGTGGGGGGGGGGGGGGGGGAGGTGCAGCACGGATTATATAGAATTACATAGAATTTACAGCACAGAAACAGATTGTTCGGCCCAACAGGTCTCTGCCGGTATTTATGCTCCACACGAGCCTCCTCTCACCCTACTTCATCTAACCCTATCAGCAAAACCTTCTGTTCCTTTCTCCCTCATGTACTTGTCTAGCTTCCCCTTAAATATTTGCCTCAACCACTCCATGTGGTAGCGAGTTCCACGTTCTATCTACTCTCTGGGTAAAGAAATTTTTCCTGAATTCCCTGTTGGATTTATTAGTGACTATCTTATATTAATGGCCATTAGTTTTGGACTCCCCGCACATCTTCATAATTTTTAAGACCTCTATCAGGTCACTCCTCACCTTCTCTTTTCTAGAGAAAAGAGCCCCAGCCTGGTCAGTCTTTCCTGACAGTTATAACCTCTCAGTTCTGGTATCGTCCTAGTAAATCTTTTTTGCACCTTCTCCAGTGCTTCTACATCATTTTTATAATATGGAGACCAGAACTGTTCACAGTACTTCAAGTGTGGTCTGACCAAGGTTCCATACAAGTTTATCATAACCTCTCTGCTTTTCAATTCTATACCTCTAGAAATTAACC
Organism: Heptranchias perlo; assembly: GCF_035084215.1. NCBI lineage: Eukaryota > Metazoa > Chordata > Chondrichthyes > Hexanchiformes > Hexanchidae > Heptranchias > Heptranchias perlo. The sequence goes on along the minus strand of NC_090337.1, from coordinate 65,850,306 downwards.
AAATGAAATAGTGCAGATTCACCAGAATGATACCGGGGCTAAAAGGGTTAAATTATGAGGACAGGTTGCATAGACTCGGCCTGTATTCACTTGATGTGGAGATGCCGGTGATGGACTGGGGTTGACAATTGTAAACAATTTTACAACACCAAGTTATAGTCCAGCAATTTTATTTTAAATTCACAAGCTTTCGGAGATTTTCTCCTTCCTCAGGCAAATGTTTCAAGATCTCCTTGAAGCCTACGCATTTATACATATTGAACAATAATACATGGTGTTTACAGACTGCCCCTGCAACTGCCCGTTGCCAAGGCAATCACCGTGTTCAGACAGAGAGGTGTTACCTGCAGAACCTCCGAATACACATTCAACAAAAAAACAAACAGGGAAAAAAAACAGAGAAAAAAAAACACAGAGAGAGGCAGAAACATCCGGAAGGCAGAGAGAGCCAGAGTACCCTTTGTCGTCCAGTACTTCCCCGGAGCGGAGAAACTACGCCATGTTCTCCGCAGCCTTCAACATGTCATCAATGAGGACAAACACCTCGCTATGGCCATCCCCACACCTCCACTACTCGCCTTTAAACAGCCACCCAACCTCAAACAGACCATCGTTCGCAGCAAACTACCTAGCTTTCAAGAGAACAGCGTCCACGACGCCACACAACCCTGCCACGGTAACCTCTGCAAGACATGCCAGATCATCGACACAGGTACCACCATCACACGAGATGACACCACCCACCAGGTGCATGGTTCATACTCCTGTGACTCAGCCAACGTTGTCTACCTCATACGTTGCAGGAAAGGATGCCCCAGAGCATGGTACATTGGCGAGACCATGCAGACGCTGCGACAACGGATGAACGGACACCGCGCAACAATCGCCAAACAGGAGGGTTCCCTCCCAGTCGGGGAACACTTCAGCAGTCATGGACATTCATCCACCGACCTTCGGGTAAGCGTACTCCAAGGCGGCCTTCGAGACACACGACAACGCAAAATCGTCGAGCAGAAATTGATAGCCAAGTTCCGCACCCATGAGGACGGCCTCAACCGGGATCTTGGGTTCATGTCACGCTACACGTTACCCCACCAGCGAACAAATGTTATCTGTTTTTAATATAATGGGTCATTTGCTGGCTCTCTCTGCCTTCCGGATGTTTCTGCCTCTCTCTGTGTTTTTTTTTCTCTGTTTTTTTTCCCTGTTTGTTTTTTTGTTGAATGTGTATTCGGAGGTTCTGCAGGTAACACCTCTCTGTCTGAACACGGTGATTGCCTTGGCAACGGGCAGTTGCAGGGGCAGTCTGTAAACACCATGTATTATTGTTCAATATGTATAAATGCGTAGGCTTCAAGGAGATCTTGAAACATTTGCCTGAGGAAGGAGAAAATCTCCGAAAGCTTGTGAATTTAAAATAAAATTGCTGGACTATAACTTGGTGTTGTAAAATTGTTTACAAGTATTCACTTGAGTATAGAAGATTAAGGGGTGATCTAATTGAGGTGTTTAAGATGATTAAAGGATTTGATAGGGTAGATCGAGAGAAACTATTTCCTCTGGTGGGAGAGTCCAGAACAAGGGAACATCACCTTAACATTAAAGCTAGGCCGTTCAGGGGTGATGTCAGGAAGCACTTCTTCGCACAAAGGGGAGTGGAAATCTGGAACTCTCTCCCCTAAAAAGCTGTTGAGTCTGGGGGTCAATTGAAAATTTCAAAACCGAGATCGATGGATTTTTGTTAGGCAAGGGTATTAAGGGATATGGAACCAAGATGAGTAAATGGAATTAAGGTACAGATCAGCCATGATCTAATTAAATGGCAGAATAGCCTCAAGGGGCTGAATGGCCTTCTCCTGTTCCTATGTTCCTATCCTAGTCTTGTGTAAGGACCCATTTTGACCACTTTTTATTTTTTCCTGTTCAGAAACCCCAGTCCCTCAGCTCTTTGCTGAGTTGAGAATTGAACTAAGACTGGATGTAGTGATATTGAATAGCTAACTGAGGATCACCTTGGGTTTTCAAGATCATAAAGAAAAGACATGTTTTTCCTGTTTTCAGTACATGGGATAAGAAGAGGTGCTTCAGCTCTCACATAGCAGGCAATGAATTACAATTGAGCCACCCCCAGTAACCTGTACCACTACCTGAACCAATCCTTATCCCATTACCCATGTTGTTTGTGAGATCTTGTTGTGCCCCGATTGTCTGCAGCATTTCCTACATTACAACAGTGACTACACTTCAAAAGTACTTCATTGGCTGTAAAGCGGTTTGGGACATCCTGAGGTCATGAAAGAAGCTCTATAAATACAAGTCTTTCTTTCTATTTTCTGAACCAGTTCCACCACTAGTGCATTCAGAATGTGTACCAGTGTTGACAAATATCTCAGTCCGTCGGTTATAACTGGGGGTTGGATCAGCTACAGTCACATCGGAACTTCTGATAATCTCCCATTGCATCGAGTTATGGGCAACACCAAATCTGACAACACCGAGATCACAATGGAAGTCACCAAAGTACATATCGGCACAAATGGCCCTCTACAGGGCCTGTGGTTTTGGAACGACATGCTATGATGATCTGATAGAACTGAGTGACCCAGAGAATCAATGAAATGGTTCCTCTCTCTATGCCAATGAGCAGTGTGTACTGAGCTGGAGCTTACCCCATTTGGTTAGGAAACGGGCTAGTGATGTATACACTCGAGCCAATAGGAGGATGAAGAGGAGGTTGACCACAGATCCAGTTATACTGGCAATCCTCGGAGCCTGGAGAGGAAAGTGTACAATACAGATTAGGAAAAACTATAGACTAGGGGGAGTTACTGATTTTCCCATGCAGGGAGTTATTTATTTAAATACAAGGAGATATTGATGTAAAATACAGGAAGTTACGGAGGGCTAATCCTCCCACTGATTGGCCCTTGCCCCTGTGTGAGAATATGGTTTAAGACCAGGAATAGCCAAGTATCCCATAGCTCGTGTCACTCCAAGCATTTTAGCAAGAGGGCAAGGGCTAAGGGCGGGCATGGTGCAGCATCTCTGTGAGAACTGGGACAGCTTGCAAGCTGAACAGCAGGGAGGATGAGGCCGACATTCCATAGAATAGATAACATTGAAGGACGGCTTAAACAAGTTAGAATTATGAGGACACACTAGGTCATGAGGCAGCCTGCACCCAGATAAAGGATGTGATAACTAAGGACCTACATATTCCTCAGAGGAACAAAGAGCTTGTAGAACAGAAATGAAGGTTGGGATTATTCGTTACATTATGCAAAACAGCTCATTTTGAGTTGCTAATGTGGCGTCAGCACGGTGGGAGGACTTATGACTAGAAGATAAGGCCAGAGATGCTTATGTATGGAACATAGCAGCCGACTGATATAAAGATAGGGCATGCTCCCTCCCAAAGGTTAGAGCTCTCGAGAGTTAGAGCAGTCAGAAGTCCATAGCCCAAGGCAGCCTACGGAGGCCAAGTCTGATCATCTTGAGTCCGCGGGATTCAGGTTGTATTACTTGCTTGTGATTTAATGTAATCTGAAGACAGTTGTATTAATACTGTTGTAAGTCAATATATTAAAGCTTATTGTTTAATAACCATTTGTGCCCGAATCATGTGGAAGTTATTGTTGATTAACAACCCTTTTGTTGCGACAGTAAAGGGAAAATGTGTTAACACCCTGCCTCCCCGATTGGCCCTGCCTCCCCTGATTGGCCCTGCTCTGTCATTGCAAATGTAAATGAGCAGATTGTGGCAATTTATAGATTTCCCCCATCCAATGGAATACACACAGCAGCAAAACGGGAATCAGAAACTATTTAATGTGGGGGCACCAGTAACCTTGAATTATAATATCATAGAAAGGTTACAGCACGGAAGGAGGCCATTCGGTCCATCGAGTCCGTGCCAGCTGTATGCAAGAGCACCTACCTACCTAGATCACTGCACCTAGTGAGCTCCTGAAAAGGGAATATTGTCAAACAAAATAGTTTTTTTAACGAAATGAGCTTCTTTTTAAAACTATGTTCTTGTCCTTCCCTCTCCCAATGACTGATGAATGTCAGGTACACTTGGAAATATCAGCAGTACTTCCAGAATCTTATTGTTCACCTGAGCCCAGTCAGTGAGTGTTGGTGTTCAACTGTGTGGGTAACACAATTGAGCACTGTCCTGTTCCTCAACTGGTGTCTCCAGAGATGCTATTTGCAGTAGGACCCCTAGCCAAAGATGAGGATCAGGAGCTCTGGCTGATTTGTCCCCATCTCCAGCCCAAGGGTATCTATCTGAGGCCCCTCAAATACTGTCCTGGTTTGAGATGAGCCCACACAGTATAGACCAGGGTTTGAATGTGTGCCTCTCCTACCAGGCTGTGTGTTTACCCACTGAGCCACTGGAAGGAAGGGTTTTCTGTCTTTTATGAAGAGTTATAAAGCAGCTTTACTGCAGGTGTCAGCCGTGGCTCAGTGTTAGCAAACTTGCCTCTGAGTCAGAGCACAAAATCTATGCTGGCACTTCAGTCGTGAGGGAGTGCTGCCCTATCAGAGGTGCCGTCTTTCGGATGAGATGTTAAACCAAGGCCCTGCCTGCCCTCTCAGGTGGACGTCAAAGATCCCACGGCACGATCTCGAAGAAGAACAGGGGAGTTCTCCCAGTGTCCTGGCCAATATTAATTCCTCAACTAACATCACTAAAACGGATTATCTGATCATTATCACATTGTGGGATCTTGCTGTGTGCAAATTGGCTGCTGTGTTGACTACACTTCAAAAGTACTTCATTGGCTGTGAAGTGCTTTGGGATGTCCTGAGGTTGTGAAAGGTGCTATATAAATGCAAGTCTTTCTTTCTTTATCTGTGAACGTTGCCACTGGGAAGCGACATACTCACTGTTGCCATGACGATGGTATTTCCTGTCTTATAGATGAGGATACTAATGATGGTGCGGTACAGAATGACAGAAATCAAGAAGATCAGCACCACAGCAACCTGAGGGAAAGATATCCAGAATTAGTGAACGGCAGCTCAGTTCTATATCAGTAACCCTCAGTACCCAGTTACTTAAAGACACAGGCACAATGTTTGACTATTAACTGCACAATGTCTAAAAGCCCGAATTTTCTTTCACTACATTTCGCTGCTATCTATATCTGGATATTTTACAGTTACTGCCATTTCAGCGTTACAGATGCTCTTCTCACCCAAGCTGTCCAGATCTGGTGCCGCAATCGCCTCATGGCACGTTCACCACGGCCACCCTAACTCCAGCCACAACGCAATAAGGTGATGAGGTGGCCGCCTGTCTCCAGGAGAACCAACATCTCCTGGGTGCAGAGCGCGGGCAGAGCGCGGGCAGAGCGCGGGCAGAGCACGGGCAGAGTGGAGGCAGAGCGCGGACAGAGTGGATAGAGAGTGCAGACAGAGTGGGTAGAGAGTGCAGACAGAGTGGGTTGAGAGTGCAGACAGAGTGGGTAGAGAGTGCAGACAGAGTGGAGGCAGCATGGGCAGTGTGCAGGCAGATTGTAGGCAGAGTGTGGGCAGAGCGCAGGCAGAGCACAGAGTGCAGACAGAGAAGAGGCAGCGTGGGCAGTGTGCGGGCCGAGTGCGGGCTGAGTGTGGACCGAGTGCGGGCAGAGTCCGGGCCGAGTGCAGGCAGAGTCCGGGCAGAGTGCAGACCGAGTGCGGGCAGAGTCCGGGCCGAGTGCGGGCAGAGTCCGGGCCGAGTGCGGGCAGAGTGCGGGCAGAGTGCAGACCGAGTGCGGGCAGAGTCCGGGCCGAGTGCGGGCAGAGTCCGGGCAGACTGCAGACCGAGTGCGGGCAGAGTCCGGGCCGAGTGCGGGCAGAGTGCGGGCAGAGTGCGGGCAGAGTGCAGACCGAGTGCGGGCAGAGTCCGGGCAGAGTCCGGGCCGAGTGCGGGCAGAGTCCGGGCAGAGTGCAGACCGAGTGCGGGCCGAGTGCGGGCAGAGTGCGGGCAGAGTGCGGGCAGAGTGCGGGCAGAGTCCGGGCAGAGTGCGGGCAGAGTGCGGGCAGAGTGCGGGCAGAGTGCAGACCGAGTGCGGGCAGAGTGCGGGCAGAGTGCAGACCGAGTGCGGGCAGAGTCCGGGTAGAGTGCAGACCGAGTGCGGGCAGAGTGCAGACCGAGTGCGGGCAGAGTGCAGACCGAGTGCGGGCAGAGTGCAGACCGAGTGCGGGCAGAGTGCGGGCAGAGTGCGGGCAGAGTGCAGACCGAGTGCGGTCCGAGTGCGGGCAGAGTGCGGGCAGAGTGCGGGCAGAGTGCAGACCGAGTGCGGGCCGAGTGCGGGCCGAGTGCGGGCAGAGTCCGGGCAGAGTCCGGGCAGAGTCCGGGCAGAGTCCGGGCAGAGTGCGGGCAGAGTGCGGGCAGAGTGGATAGAGAGTGCAGACAGAGTGGGTAGAGAGTGCAGACAGAGTGGGTAGAGAGTGCAGACAGAGTGGGTAGAGAGTGCAGACAGAGTGGAGGCAGCATGGGCAGTGTGCAGGCAGATTGTAGGCAGAGTGTGGGCAGAGCGCAGGCAGAGCACAGAGTGCAGACAGAGAAGAGGCAGCGTGGGCCGAGTGCGGGCCGAGTGCGGGCAGAGTCCGGGCAGAGTCCGGGCAGAGTCCGGGCCGAGTGCGGGCAGAGTGCGGGCAGAGTCCGGGCCGAGTGCGGGCAGAGTCCGGGCCGAGTCCGGGCAGAGTGCGGGCAGAGTGCGGGCAGAGTGCGGGCAGAGTGCGGGCAGAGTGGATAGAGAGTGCAGACAGAGTGGGTAGAGAGTGCAGACAGAGTGGGTAGAGAGTGCAGACAGAGTGGGTAGAGAGTGCAGACAGAGTGGAGGCAGCATGGGCAGTGTGCAGGCAGATTGTAGGCAGAGTGTGGGCAGAGCGCAGGCAGAGCACAGAGTGCAGACAGAGAAGAGGCAGCGTGGGCCGAGTGCGGGCCGAGTGCGGGCCGAGTGCGGGCCGAGTGCGGGCCGAGTGCGGGCCGAGTGTGGGCAGTGTGTGGGCCGAGTGCGGGCAGAGTCCGGGCAGAGTGCGGGCAGAGTGCGGGCAGAGTGCAGACCGAGTGCGGGCAGAGTGCGGGCAGAGTGCAGACCGAGTGCGGGCAGAGTCCGGGCCGAGTCCGGGCCGAGTCCGGGCCGAGTGCGGGCAGAGTCCGGGCAGAGTCCGGGCAGAGTGCAGGCCGAGTGCGGGCAGAGTGCGGGCAGAGTGCGGGCAGAGTGCAGACCGAGTGCGGGCAGAGTGCGGGCAGAGTGCAGACCGAGTGCGGGCAGAGTGCGGGCAGAGTGCAGACCGAGTGCGGGCAGAGTGCGGGCAGAGTGCAGACCGAGTGCGGGCAGAGTGCGGGCAGAGTGCAGACCGAGTGCGGGCAGAGTGCGGGCAGAGTGCGGGCTGAGTGCAGACCGAGTGCGGGCCGAGTGCGGGCAGAGAGCGGGCAGAGTGCAGACCGAGTGCGGGCAGAGTGCGGGCAGAGTGCAGACCGAGTGCGGGCAGAGTGCGGGCAGAGTGCAGACTGAGTGCGGGCAGAGTGCAGACCGAGTGCGGACAGAGTGCGGGCAGAGTGCGGGCAGAGTCCGGGCAGAGTGCGGGCAGAGTGCGGGCAGAGTGCGGGCCGAGTGCAGACCGAGTGCAGACCGAGTGCGGGCAGAGTGCGGGCAGAGTGCGGGCCAAGTGCGGGCAGAGTGCGGGCAGAGTGCGGGCCGAGTGCGGGCCGAGTGCGGGCAGAGTGCGGGCAGAGTGCGGGCAGAGTCCGGGCCGAGTGCGGGCAGAGTGGAGACAGAATGCAGGCAGTGTGACCGCTCTCTGGACCAGGACAGGAATGAGGCAGAGAATAAATGGACCAAGTGGTGAATGGAAAGTAATAGAATGTGTGTCTTATTGAATGAATGCTTTTCCTACCAGGAGCAGAATCACCATGGAGCTGGTAATAACACGCTGTAGCCTCTCCTTCTTTGGAAAGTAGGGCTCTTCTGCCCCTGTGACCGGGTTCTTTATAGTCATGGGAGCCATGGCAGTGAACTCGGGCCTGGGGCGCTCCTGAAATGAAAATCCCAAACAAATTAAAGCGTCTGAATGAAAGTTGACGTCAGTGTGATGTAGGTAGTAGATTGATCACCAATAGTCTGGAGATTCCCAATTTACAATTGCAGTTTTGAAGCTAATTTAGCACATAATTATAGATAAAAACAGAAAATGCTGGAAATACTCAGCAGGTCAGGCAGCATCTGTGGAGAAAGAAACAGGGTTAACGTTTCAGGTCGAAGACCCTTCGTCAGAATAATTATATAAATGTTCAGTTCATGGCTGGAGACTACTCCTGTTGTAAACACTTGACAGCAGACACTGAAACGACCATTTTTGTCTTATTTTTGAAAGAAAAGAAAGACTTGTATTTATATAGCGCCTTTCACAAACTCAGGACGCCCCAAATTTTGAAGTGAAGTTACTGTTGTAATGTAGGAAACACAGTAGCAAATTTGCTCACAACAGCAAATGTGATAATGACTATATCATCTGTTTTAGTGCCGTTGGTTGAGAGATAAATATTGGCCAGGTCACTGGGAGAACTCCCCTGCTCTTCTTCGAAGTAAAGCCACGGGATCATTTACATCCACCTGTGCGGGCAGGCGGGGCCCTGGTTTAACATCTCATCCGAAAGACGGCACCTCCGACAGTGCAGCACTCCCTCAGTACTGCTCTGGGAGTGTCGGCCTAGATTATGGGCTCAAGTCTCTGGACTGGGTCGAGAGACCTACCCGAGCCATGGCTGACACCGTGGGGATTTGAGAATAATCAAATTATCTTTGGTGAGTTTTATTTGTTTGAAACCTTTTTTTACCTCAGTTTCCTCAAAGTCGAAGCAGTCCCATTTATGGGACATGACAGCACTCTTTCTCTTCCAGTACTCGAGGAACGTTACTGCCCACAGCGACATGAAGATACTGAAGAACACAGTGCCCCCATGGTCAAACAGCTGGCTCACCTGGAAGAAAGGGACACAGTGATGGTGAAAAATGTAGCTGTATTTATGAATGCATAAATTCATATTCTTGAGTATAGAAGATTAAGGGGTGATCTAATTGGGGTGTTTAAGATGATCAAAGGATTTGATAGGGTAGATAGAGAGAAACTATTTCCTCTGGTGGGAGAGTCCAGAACAAGGGGGCAAACCTTAAAATTCGAGCTAGGCCATTCAGCATTTTTTTTTTATTCATGGGATGTGGGCGTCGCTGGCGAGGCCAGCATTTATTGCCCATCATTAATTGCCCTTGAGAAGGTGGTGGTGAGCCGCCTTCTTGAACTGCAGGAAGCACTGCTCCACACAAAGGGTAGTGGAAATCTGGAACTCCCTCATAAAGCTGATGAGGCTGAATTTTCAATTGAAAATTTCAAAACTGAGATTGATAGATTTTTGTTAGGTAAGGGTATTGAGGGATATGGAACCGTGATCTAATTGAATGGCGGAACATGCTCGAGGGGCTGAATGGCCTCCTCCTGTTCCTATGTTCCTAATAATACCTGCTTTGTGTGATGCTATAGAGGCCACAAACGCTCTAGGTTTGATCCCCAGTCTGTGCAGTGTTGGCTGATCTCAGCTGGACCCCAGTAGGGGAATTACAAATTGGCCTCAGCGCCTGTGGGCCAGGGAGGATAAGACATCAGCTGGGATTTCCACTCCTGCTCACTGGTCAATGACTCTTGTTGGAAATTGCCCAGGTGCTAATGTATTGAGAGGACACAACTAACTCAAAGGCCTAAGAATAGTCTTGTCCCAGCAGACATGAGAGACTGGTACAGAGAAACCACTGCATCCATGGAGGGGGACAAGGGCGGCTTTGGTTTTACAAGGGCTCCGTTCAAAGGTTGGGTTTGGGGCCCCTTAAAGTCAAGATCGATTTATCTCAGTCCTTCAACTTATCACTGGATCTCCTCAAGGCCCTTGGCTAACTTGAGACCGGTGCAATGCCGGGTCCTAACTGTGCCCCTATTGGGGGGTGCTCAGACATAGCACTCTCCCCAAACAGTACTCCACACGATGGACTTCTTCAGACAAGTGCTCCCCTCCCCCTCCTACCAGGGAGCTCTGTCCCTCTCACTGTCGGCTTCCAAATAACGGCGATATCCTCACCCAACTTCTGAATTGCATTCAGCATTGTCTCTGCTCCTTAATCAATCACCATATCGGCAAGGACATTAATATTGTAGTTGCACCACTAACGTAGAATTTACAGCACAGAAACAGGCCATTCAGCCCAACTGGTCTATGTCAGTGTTTATGCTTCACACGAGCCTCCTCCCTCCCTACTTCATCTAACCCTACCAGCATATCCTTCTATTCCTTTTTCCCTCATGTGCTTATCTAATTGCCCCTTAAATGCATCTGTGCTACTCGCCTCAACCACTCCTTGTGGCAGCGAGTTCCACATTCTCACCACTCTCTGAGTAAAGAAGCTTCTCCGGAATTCCTTATTGGATTTATTGGTGACTATCTTATATTTCTGGCCCCTAGTTCCCCCTCAAGTGGAATCATCACTTCCACCCATAGATCAGGTAGATCCCACAGCAAGGGCTGCACTATCAGGTCCAGTCACTCAAACATACCCTGGGCGTAAGGAATAAAGAATTGGGTTACCTTGAAGGTGGTGCAGATGCTGGAGAGCTTCCAGGACGTGCAGATCTTACAGAGTGGGCACATGCTGTAACTATCTCCTTCCTCACAGATTTCCTTTCTGGGTTCAGACACAGAGAAAAAGCAGAACCTCAGGATAAAATCTCACTCAATTATCGCACACCACATCTCAAATTATCTCAGTGAGAAGCACTTCCCTCTGTAAGTGTTCTAATACTGGGGACAGTGTCCAGAGCACTGACTACACTCTCAATGTTCCTGGGCTACACTCCGTAATCTTGGGCTACACCCTCAGTGATCCTGGGCTACACCCTCGGTGATCCTGGGCTACACCCTCGGTGATCCTGGGCTACACCCTCGGTGATCCTGGGCTACACCCTCAGTGATCCTGGGCTACACCCTCAGTGATCCTGGGCTACACCCTCAGTGATCCTGGGCTACACCCTCAGTGATCCTGGGCTACACCTTCAGTGTTCCTGGGCTACACCCTCAGTAATCCTGGGCTACACCCTCAGTAATCCTGGGCTACACCCTCAGTGATCCTGGGCTACACCCTCGGTGATCCTGGGCTACACCCTCGGTGATCCTGGGCTACACCCTCAGTGATCCTGGGCTACACCCTCAGTGATCCTGGGCTACACCCTCAGTGATCCTGGGCTACACCCTCAGTGATCCTGGACTACACCCTCGGTGTTCCTGGGCTACACTCCGTGATCTTGGGCTACACCCTCAGTGTTCCTGGGCTACACCCTCAGTGTTCCTGGGCTACACCCTCAGTGATCCTGGGCTACACCCTCAGTGTTCCTGGGCTACACCCTCAGTGATCCTGGGCTACACCCTCAGTGATCCTGGGCTACACCTTCAGTGTTCCTGGGCTACACCCTCAGTAATCCTGGGCTACACCCTCAGTGATCCTGGGCTACACCCTCAGTGATCCTGGGCTACACCCTCGGTGATCCTGGGCTACACCCTCAGTGATCCTGGGCTACACCCTCAGTGATCCTGGGCTACACCCTCGGTGTTCCTGGGCTACACCCTCAGTGTTCCTGGGCTACACCCTCGGTGTTCCTGGGCTACACCCTCAGTGTTCCTGGGCTACACCCTCGGTGTTCCTGGGCTACACTCCGTGATCTTGGGCTACACCCTCAGTGATCCTGGGCTACACCCTCAGTGTTCCTGGGCTACACCCTCAGTGATCCTGGGCTGCACCCTCAGTGATCCTGGGCTACACCCTCGGTGTTCCTGGGCTACACCCTCAGTGATCCTGGGCTACACCCTCAGTGATCCTGGGCTACACCCTCAGTGATCCTGGGCTACACCCTCAGTGATCCTGGGCTACACCCTCAGTGATCCTGGGCTACACCCTCAGTGTTCCTGGGCTACACCTTCAGTGTTCCTGGGCTACACCCTCAGTGTTCCTGGGCTACACCCTCAATGTTCCTGGGCTACACCCTCAGTGATCCTGGGCTACACCCTCAGCGCTCATGTGCTTCACGCTCAGTGTTCCTGAGTTACACACTCAGTATTCCTGGGCTACGCTCCGTGTTCCTGGGCTATATGCTCAGTATTCCTGGGCTACACTGCCCAGGAACAACAATGGTTTGCGGGACGGAGAAGCATGGCTAGGACATTGTACAGTGTGACCATATTCAGACTGTACCACTGTACAATGTGCCCATATTCAGGCTGTATTTAGACTGCACCAGTACACAGTGTGATCATATTCAGACTGTAACAGAGTTCAGTGTGACTATTCACCATACAATGTGACTATACTCAGACTGTACCACTGTACCGTGTGACTATATTTAAACTGTACCATCGTATGGTGTGACTATATATTTGGACTGCTTAATTCCCCATTTACTGATTTGGTGCAGGACTTACGCAGGAACATCAGTTATCACCAGGAAGATCCCGACAATGAAAACCAAGGTTCCTACAACTGCTGCTGGTAACAACCAGCCCGTATAAAACCCTGAAAAAAAACAAGTAAGTTAACATCAGTTAATGAAACTACACCCATGGGCCCAACAGTATAATAGATACAACCTGTGAGACTGTGCTGGCCCACTGGTATATCGGAAACCCCAGGGCAGACGGGACTGGTATATCGGATACCCCAGGGCAGACGGGACTGGTATATCGGATACCCCAGGGCAGACGGGACTGGTATATCGGATACCCCAGGGCAGACGGGACTGGTATATCGGATACCCTAGGGCAGACGGGACTGGTATATCGGATACCCCAGGGCAGACAGGACTGGTATATCGGATACCCCAGGGCAGACTGGACTGGTTTCTCGGATACCCCAGGCCAGACGGGACTGGTATATCGGATAACCCAGGGCAGACTGGACTGGTACATTGGATACCCCAATACAGACAGTGCTCGTATAACGGATACCCCAGGCAGGCAGTGCTGGTATAATGGATACCCCAGGCAGGCAGTGCTAGTATAATGGATACCCCGGGGCAGACAGTGCTAGTATAATGGATACCCCGGGGCAGGCAGTGCTGGTATAATGGATACCCCAGGGCAGACAGTGCTGGTATAATGGATACCCCGGGGCAGACAGTGCTGGTATAATGGATACCCCGGGGCAGACAGTGCTGGTATAATGGATACCCCGGGGCAGACAGTGCTGGTATATCGGATACCCCAGGGCAGACAGTGCTGGTATAATGGATACCCCGAGGCAGGCAGTGCTGGTATAATGGATACCCCGGGGCAGACAGTGCTGGTATAATGGATACCCCGGGGCAGACAGTGCTGGTATAATGGATACCCCGGGGTAGACAGTGCTGGTATAATGGATACCCCGGGGTAGACAGTGCTGGTATAATGGATACCCCGGGGCAGACAGTGCTGGTATATCGGATACCCCAGGGCAGACAGTGCTGGTGTAATGGATACCCCGGGGCAGACAGTGCTGGTATAATGGATACCCCGGGGTAGACAGTGCTGGTATAATGCATACCCCGGGGCAGACAGTGCTGGTATAATGGATACCCCGAGGCAGGCAGTGCTGGTATAATGGATACCCCGGGGTAGACAGTGCTGGTATAATGGATACCCCTGGGTAGACAGTGCTGGTATAATGCATACCCCGGGGCAGACAGTGCTGGTATAATGGATACCCCGAGGCAGGCAGTGCTGGTATAATGCATACCCCGGGGTAGACAGTGCTGGTATAATGCATACCCCGGGGCAGACAGTGCTGGTATAATGGATACCCCGGGGTAGACAGTGCTGGTATAATGGATACCCCGGGGCAGACAGTGCTGGTATAATGGATACCCCGGGGCAGACAGTGCTGGTATAATGGATACCCCGGGGCAGACAGTGCTGGTATATCGGATACCCCAGGGCAGACAGTGCTGGTATAATGGATACCCCGGGGCAGACAGTGCTGGTATATCGGATACCCCAGGGCAGACAGTGCTGGTATAATGGATACCCCGGGGCAGACAGTGCTGGTATAATGGATACCCCGGGGCAGACAGTGCTGGTATATCGGATACCCCAGGGCAGACAGTGCTGGTATAATGGATACCCCGGGGTAGACAGTGCTGGTATAATGGATACCCCGGGGCAGACAGTGCTGGTATATCGGATACCCCGGGGCAGACAGTGCTGGTATAATGGATACCCCGGGGCAGACAGTGCTGGTATAATGGATACCCCGGGGCAGACAGTGCTGGTATAATGGATACCCCGGGGCAGACAGTGCTGGTATAATGGATACCCCGGGGCAGACAGTGCTGGTATAATGGATACCCCGGGGCAGACAGTGCTGGTATAATGGATACCCCGGGGCAGACAGTGCTGGTATATCGGATACCCCAGGGCAGACAGTGCTGGTATAATGGATACCCCGGGGTAGACAGTGCTGGTATAATGGATACCCCGGGGCAGACAGTGCTGGTATAATGGATACCCCGGGGCAGACAGTGCTAGTATAATGGATACCCCGGGGCAGACAGTGCTGGTATAATGGATACCCCGGGGCAGGCAGTGCTGGTATAATGGATACCCCAGGGCAGACAGTGCTGGTATAATGGATACCCCGGGGTAGACAGTGCTGGTATAATGGATACCCCGGGGCAGACAGTGCTGGTATAATGGATACCCCGGGGCAGACAGTGCTGGTATAATGGATACCCCGGGGCAGACAGTGCTGGTATAATGGATACCCCGGGGCAGACAGTGCTGGTATAATGGATACCCCGGGGCAGACAGTGCTGGTATAATGGATACCCCGGGGCAGACAGTGCTGGTATAATGGATACCCCGGGGCAGACAGTGCTGGTATAATGGATACCCCGGGGCAGACAGTGCTGGTATAATGGATACCCCGGGGCAGACAGTGCTGGTATAATGGATACCCCGGGGCAGACAGTGCTGGTATAATGGATACCCCGGGGCAGACAGTGCTGGTATAATGGATACCCCGGGGCAGACAGTGCTGGTATAATGGATACCCCGGGGCAGACAGTGCTGGTATAATGGATACCCCGGGGCAGACAGTGCTGGTATAATGGATACCCCGGGGCAGACAGTGCTGGTATAATGGATACCCCGGGGCAGACAGTGCTGGTATAATGGATACCCCGGGGCAGACAGTGCTGGTATAATGGATACCCCGGGGCAGACAGTGCTGGTATAATGGATACCCCGGGGCAGACAGTGCTGGTATAATGGATACCCCGGGGCAGACAGTGCTGGTATAATGGATACCCCAGGTAGACGGTCTGGAGGGCTAAAAGTTCCCACATCAAGACCAACTGTAGCACCATAGCTGAGATAAACTCACTTGGCACAGACTGGTGATGAAAGCCTGAGGCGTTCGAGTCTGTCTGGCTCAGCATTGCACGGGTGGTGCAGGTGCCTTCTGAGCCACAGGAAACCTTCTAAAAGGTATTTAATTATGAATAAATTGCACCCTGATACAATATTTGAGATTGTCACAAACTCTTGAAAGAAAGGGACATGGGCTCGAGGTTAGAAGTGATGATGGTGCACAGACATTTTACGTTGAACCATCTTACACAGAGGGAGGTGGAATGAGCTGCCCGGGGAGGCAGATGGTGTGGAAAAAGTTTCGGGAGAATTGGATGGATATTTGAGGGAGTGGGCGGGTGAGAGAGTTTAGTTATTGGCACCAGTCCTGTACCTCCTGTGTTCCAGTGTGGATACGAGACAGTTGAAGGGGATTAAACTAAACAGCCATCCAAGTAGAACAGTACCTATCCATGCAAAGTAAAAGGCAATCTTCTCTCCAAAGTAATCGCGGATGTGATCAAGCGGCTGGTATTTGTACCACTTGCCCCAGCGAGCCCAGTACTCGTACAGCACCTGCCTGCGGCTGAGTTTCTCAGGACGCACGCCCTTACTTGGGGCCTTGAATGGACCCTGCAGGCAAAACCAATCAGAACCTATTAGCGATTGTATGGCCCTCAATGTTATAAATTGGATAGCCAAGTGGTGCAGGATAGAATACTAGAGCCTGATCTTCAAATGCTTCCAAGCCTTTGTTCACAGAAATCCCCCTTACACACACACCACACCCTAGATAAGTTCTCACATAAAAAGGATACAAGAGAGTCCCCAGTTCACACACACCACCTGAATACATAAGAACACAAGAAATAGGAGCAGGAGTAGGCCATACGGCCCCTCGAGCCTGCTCCGCCATTCAATAAGGTCGTGGCTGATCTTCGACCTCAACTCCACTTTCCTGCCCGATCCCCATATCCCTCGATTCCCTTAAAGTCCAAAAATCTATCTATCTCAGCCTTGAATATATTCAATGACTCAGCATCCACAGCCCTCTGGGGTAGAGAATTCCAAAGATTCACAACCCTCTGAGTGAAGAAATTCCTCCTCATCTCAGTCTTAAATGGCCGACCCCTTATACCCCTAGTTTTAGACTCTCCAGCCAGGGGAAACAAACTCTCAGCATCTACTCTGTCAAGCCCATTCAGAATCTTTTATGTTTCAATTAGATCACCTCTCATCCTTCTAAACTCCAGAGAGTATGGGCCCATTCTACTCAATCTCTCCTCATAGGACAACCCTCTCATCCCAGGAATCAATCTAGTGAACCTTCGTCGCACCCCCAAGGCAAGTATATCCTTCCTTAATAAGGAGACCAAAACTGTATGCAGTACTCCATGTGTGGTCTCACCAAAACCCTGTACAATTGTAGTAAGACTTCCTTATTTTTGTACTCCAACTCCCTTACAATAAAGGCCAACATGCCATTTGTCGTCCTAATTGCTTGCTGTACCTGCATACTAACTTTTTGTGTTTCATTCACAAGGACACCCAAATCTCTTTGAACATCAACATTTAATAGTTTCTCATCATTTTAAAAATATTCTGTTTTTCTATTCTTCCTACCAAAGTGAATAACCTCACATTTCCCTACATTATACTCCATCTGCCACCTTCTTGCCCACTTACTTAACCTGTCTATATCCCTTTGCAGACTCTTTGTGTCCTCCTCACAGCTTACTTTCCCACCTAGCTTTGTATCATCAGCAAACTTGAATTCATTACACTCGGTCCCCTCATCTAAGTCATTGATATAGATGTAAACAGCTGAGGCCCAAGCACTGATCCTTGCGGCACCCCACTAGTTACAGCCTGCCAACCTGAAAATGACCCGTTTATCCCTACTCTCTGTTTTCTGTCCGTTAACCAATCTTCTATCCATGCTAATATATTACCCCCAACCCCATGAGCACTTATCTTGTGTAACAGCCTTTTATGTGGCACCTTATTGAATGCCTTTTGAAAATCCAAATATACTACATCCACTGGTTCCCCTTTATCTACCCTGCTAGTTACATCCTCAAAATATTCTAATAAATTTGTCAAACACAATTTCCCTTTCATTAAACCATGTTGATTCTGCCTAATCATATTATGATTTTCTAAGTGCCCTGTTACCACTTCCTTAATAATGGATTCCAGCATTTTCCCGACGACTGATGACAGGTTAACTGGCCTGTAGTTCCTTGTTTTCTCTCTCCCTCCTTTCTTGAATAGCGGGATTACATTTGCTACCTTCCAATTCGCTGGGACCATTCTAGAATATAGGGAATTTTGGAAGATCACAACCAATGCATTCACTATCTCTACAGCCACCTCTTTTAGAACCCTAGGATGTAGGCCATCAGGTCCAGAGGATTTGTCGGCTTTTAGTCCCATTCATTTCTCCAGTACTTTTTCTTTACTAATATTAATTACTTTGAGTTCCTCGCTCTCATTAGCCCCTTGGTTCCCCATTATTTCTGGTATGCTTTTTGTGTCATCTACTGTGAAGGCAGATACAAAATATTTGTTTAACATTTCTGCCATTTCCTTATTCCCCATTATAATTTCTCCTGTCTCAGCCTCTGAGGGACCAATGTTTACTTTTGCTACTCTCTTCCTTTTCACATATTTGTAGAAGCTCTTACAATCCATTTTTATATTTCTTGCTAGTTTACTTTCATATTCTATTTTCTCCCTTTTAACAATTTTTTGGTCGTCCTTTGCTGGTTTCTAAAACTTTCCCAATCCTCAGGTTTACTACTCTTCTTGGCAACATTATAGGCCTCTTCTTTTAATCTAATACTATCCTTAACTTCTTCAGTTAGCCACAGTGGATCACTTTTCCCATGGAGTTTTTATTTCTCAATGGAATGTATATTCGTTGAGAATGTTTAAATATTTCTTTAAATGTTTGTCATTGCTTATCTACTGTTTTAATCTAATTTCCCAGTCTACCTTTGCCAACTCGCCCCTCATACCTATGTAATTGGCTTTATTTAAATTTAAGACTCTAGTTTCTGACTTAAGTTCATCACTCTCAAAGTCAATGTGAAATTCTATCATATTATGATCACTCTTCCCCAGGGAATCCTTTACTGTGAGATTACTAATTAACCCTGTCTCATTACACAGTACAAGATCTAAAATAGCCTGTTCCCTGGTTGGTTCCATAAAGTATTGTTCTAGGAAACTGTCTCGAATGCATTCCATGAACTCGTCCTCCAAACTACCTTTGCCAATTTGATTGACCCAGTCTATATGAAGATTAAAGTCCCCCACAATTATTGCATTACCTTTGTTAACACTAATTGATATAAATCACATGATAAAATTAACACTCAAGTGCTAATCGGAGTTTTCTCCAGCTATCCTTTCCCTGTCCTCTTCTCTTGGTTCGATGTACTGGGCGCAAACAGATGGTTTTTGTTTGAGTGAGATCCTCAGTCGTACTGATCAGGATAAATCTTCCAACTAAGCACATCCGACATGGAGCCTCACCCAGTGGGAGGGCGGATTGGACAACATGCCTCGGGGGTCAGCACTCAAGAACTGGTCTTGACAATTTTCTCATCATTAACTTTAAGGATCGGAAAATTAGGAGGGCCACAAATTAGGCTTGCTGACTTTGGTTTTTGTAAACAATTTTACAACACCAAGTTATAGTCCAACAATTTTTATTTGAAATCTACAAGCTTTCGGAGGCTTCCTCCTTCCTCAGGTAAATGAGGAAGGAGGAAGCATTTACCTGAGGAAGGAGGAAGCCTCCGAAAGCTTGTAGATTTCAAATAAAAATTGTTGGACTATAACTTGGTGTTGTAAAATTGTTTACAATTGTCAACCCCAGTCCATCACCGGCATCTCCACATCATGACTTTGGTTTTGTTCTCTTGCTCATTTCTTTCTCACTCCACCCACCGCACTCTCCCGCCCCCGACTGTCTGTCCCCCATCGCTCTCCAGCCTTCCCTCACTCCTCAGTGCTGATGGGTTCCCTTCACCAGACAGTCAGGCCAGTGCCCAGACTGGCCACTGACAAGCTCCACAATGCACATCATGGAACTCAGGGTCTTGAACTGTTGCACAGTCTCCAAGGATTAAAAACCTACTGAACCGTTGCTGAAGATTATTGGCCCGTGAAGCCTCTCGCTGGTTGAAATTCTTGAAAAGGGAGCAGATTTTTTCTGTATTAGGAGCTTTCGTTCTGACACAGACACATAGCTCTAAAAAACTCTCCTTAACTGGCCGCTGACTTATCCCTCTACTAGTCCTAACTTTGCTCCAATACAGGAGACCCACCACCAGTTCCCTCGACCCCATTCCCACCAAACTGCTGACCACCCAACTCCCCTTCCTGATTCCCATGTTAGCTGATATTGTTAACGGTTCCCTCTCCTCAGGTACTGTCCTCCTCCCATTCAAATCTGCTGTCATCACCCCCCTTCTTAAAAAACCCACCCTTGACCCCTCTGTCCTTGCAAACTACCGCCCCATCTCCAACCTCTATTTCCTCTCCAAAGTCCTTGAACGTGTTGTCGCCTCCCAAATCAGCGCCCATCTTTCCCGCAACTCCATGTTTGAGTCCCTCCAATCAGGTTTCTGTCCCTGCCACAGTGCTGAAACGGCCCTTATCAGAGTCACAAATTACATCCTATTTGACTGACGATGGGAAACTATCCCTCTTCATCCTTCTCGACCTGTCTGCAGCCTTTGACACGGTCGACCACACCATCCTCCTCCAATGCCTCTCCTTCATCGTCCAGCTGGGAGGGACTGCCCTCGCCTGGTTCCATTTTCATCTGTCCCGTCGTAGTCAGAGAATCACCTGCAATGGTTTCTCTTCCCACTCCCGCACCGTTACCTCTGGAGTCCCCCGAAGATCTATCCTTGGTCCCCTTCTATTTCTCATCTACATGCTGCCCCTCGGCGACATCGTCCGAAAACACATCACGTTCCACATGTAAGCTGACGACATCCAGCTCTGCCTCACCATCACCTCCCTCGACCCCTCCACTGTCATTTGTCACACTGCTTGTCCGACATCCAGTACTAGATGAGCAGAAATTTCCTCCAACTAAATATTGGGGAGACTGAAGCCATTGTCTTCGGTCCCCGCCACAAATTCTGTTCCCTAGACCCCCGACTCCATCCCTCTCCCTGGCCACTGTCTGAGGCTGAACCAGACCGTTTGCAACCTTGGCGTCCTATTTTACCCTGAGATGAGCTTCTGACTACATTTCTGCTCCATCATCAAGACCGCCTACTTCCACCTCCATGAAATCATGTGTCTCCGCCCCTGCCTCAGCTCATCTGCTGCTGAAACCCTCATCAATGCCTTTGTTACTCTAGACTGGACTATTCCAATGGTCTCCTGGCCAGCATCTCCTCTTCCACCCTCCATAAACTTGAGCTCATCCAAAACTCTACTGCCCATTTCCTAACTCGCACCAAGTCCCGTTCTCCCGTCACCCCTGTGATCCCTGACCTACATTGGCTCCCAGTCCGGGAACACCACGATTTTAAAATTCTCATCCTTGATTTCAAATCCCTCTATGGCCTCGCCCCTCCCTATCTCTGTAACCTCCTCCAGCCCTACAACATCTGAGATCTCTGCGCTCCTCCAATTCTGGCCTCTTGCGCATCTCCGATTTTAATCGCTCCACTACTGGTGGCCGTGCCTTCAGCTGCCTAGGCCCTAAGCTCTGGAATTCCCTCCCTAAACCTCTCCGCCTCTCTACCTCTCTCTCCTCCTTTAAGACGCTCCTTAAAACCTACCTCTTTGACCAAGCTTTTGGACACTTATCCTAATATTTCGTTATGTAGTTTGGTGTCAAATTCTGTCTGATATTGCTCCTGTAAAGTGCCTTTGGACGTTAAAGGCCCTATATAAATGCAAGTTGTTGCTGTTGTTGTACTGTTACCTCTGTTGAATTTGCTCCCACAGTTTCAATCTGGTGCAGTACTCATGTATTTCTATTGAGGCTCTTTAACAAAGCATCCCCTCCCAATCCTCCACCTTCCATCACTGTGCTCTTCTATTACTTAGAATTTACAGCACAGAAACAGGCCATTCAGCCCAACAGGTCTGTGCTGGTGTTTATGCTCCACCCTACTTCATCTCATCCTATCAGCATAACTTTCTATTTGTGTTTTCCTCATGTGTTTATCTAGCTTCCCCTTAAATGCATCTATACTATTCGCCTCAACCACTCCACGTGGTAGCAAGTTCCACATTCTCACCACTCTCTGGGTAAAGAAGTTTCTCCAGAATATCTTATTGGCTTTATTAGTGACTATCTTATATTTATGACCCCTAATTTTGGACACTCCCACAAGTGGGAACATCTTCTCTATGTCCACTCTATCAAACCCCTTCATAATTTTAAAGACCTCTATCAGGTCACTGCCTCAACCTTCTCTTTTCTAGAGAAAAGAGCCCCAGCCTGTTCAGTCCTTCTTGGTACTTATAACCTCTCAGTTCTGGTATCATCCTTGTAAATCTTTTTTGCACTTTCTTCCGTGCCTCTATATCCTTATTGTAATATGGAGACCAGCACTGTGCACAGTACTCTAAGTATGGTCTAAATAAGTTTAACATAACTTCTCCGTTTTTCAATTCTATTCCTCTAGAAATGAACCCCAATGCTTTGCACTTTTTATGGCCTTGTTAACCTACATCGCTACTTCTAATAATTTGAGGATCTGTACTCATGGGTCCCTCTGCTCCTCTACCCCATTTAGACTCTTATTTTCCAGGCAGTATGTGGCCCCCTTATTCTTCCCACCAAAATGCACCACCTCACACTTATATATATTGAAAATCATTTGCCATTTAGACACCCATTCTGCAAGTTTAATAACTGCTTCTTGTATTTTGTCGCATTCTTCCTCAGTATTTAATAAATAACCCCAATATCGTGTTTAACTTCAATGCTAAAAGTTAAATGTTGATCTATTTGAAAGGGGTATTACAGGCCAATTCTAAGTGTCTGTGAGGTTTGGAACGAGGAGAACTCAACAAAGAAAGCACAGCCTTACATCGTGAAGGGGAAATGCAGCCGAGAACACAAGCTCACTTAACAGCCTGTCGATTCCAATCTCTGCCCTTCGCTGATGCCCATATATAGTCCTTGCCAAAATTTCATAAACCTGTCCAAGGGGAAAAAAAGACAAATATCAGAATCAAATCATACACATTCCGGAAAAAACAGCCTATCACTGGACTCACAGCTCATATCCACCAATCAGACTTTGAAAGGGCCAACCTGAAGTAAAATTTAACTAACAAAGCTGAGTTCAGTTTCAGAAGTGTGTGTAGGAGCATTCTCCAAATTAATATCAACTCGAATCTCTGAACTCCCACATCAGAAGCTGCACAGACAGAGGCCTCGGAGTATGTGGCACAGTCTACACCCCATCATAGACAGACAATCCCATACACAATCATAGACAGACAATCCCATACACACCATCATAGACAGACAATCCCATACACACAATCATAGACAGACAATCCCATACACACCATCATAGACAGACAATCCCATACACACCATCATAGACACACAATCCCATACACACAATCATAGACAGACAATCCCATACACACAATCATAGACAGACAATCCCATACACCATCATAGACAGACAATCCCATACACACAATCATAGACAGACAATCCCATACACACCATCATAGACAGACAATCCCATACACCATCATAGACAGACAATCCCACACACAATCATAGACAGACAATCCCACACACACAATCATAGACAGACAATCCCATACACACAATCATAGACAGACAATCCCATACACACCATCATAGACACACAATCCCATACACCATCATAGACAGACAATCCCACACACAATCATAGACAGACAATCCCATACACACCATCATAGACAGACAATCCCACACACAATCAGAGACAGACAATCCCATACACCATCATAGACAGACAATCCCACACACACCATCATAGACAGACAATCCCATACACACCATCATAGACAGACAATCCCATACACACCATCATAGACAGACAATCCCATACACGCCATCATAGACAGACAATCCCATACACACCATCATAGACAGACAATCCCATACACACCATCATAGACAGACAATCCCATACACACCATCATAGACAGACAATCCCATACACACCATCATAGACAGACAATCCCATACACACCATCATAGACAGACAATCCCATACACACAATCATAGACAGACAATCCCATACACACCATCATAGACAGACAATCCCATACACACCATCATAGACAGACAATCCCATACACACAATCATAGACAGACAATCCCATACACACAATCATAGACAGACAATCCCATACACACAATCATAGACAGACAATCCCATACACACCATCACAGACAGACAATCCCATACACACCATCATAGACAGACAATCCCATACACACCATCATAGACAGACAATCCCATACACACCATCATAGACAGACAATCCCACACACCATCATAGACAGACAATCCCACACACACCATCATAGACAGACAATCCCATACACACCATCATAGACAGACAATCCCATACACACCATCATAGACAGACAATCCCATACACACCATCATAGACAGACAATCCCATACAGACCATCATAGACAGACAATCCCATACACACAATCATAGACAGACAATCCCATACACACCATCACAGACAGACAATCCCATACACACCATCATAGACAGACAATCCCATACACACCATCATAGACAGACAATCCTATACACACCATCATAGACAGACAATCCCACACACCATCATAGACAGACAATCCCATACACACCATCATAGACAGACAATCCCATACACACCATCATAGACACACAATCCCATACACAATCATAGACAGACAATCCCATACACACAATCATAGACAGACAATCCCATACACACCATCATAGACAGACAATCCCATACACACCATCATAGACAGACAATCACATACACACCATCATAGACAGACAATCCCATACACACAATCATAGACAGACAATCCCATACACACCATCATAGACAGACAATCCCATACACACAATCATAGACAGACAATCCCATACACACAATCATAGACAGACAATCCCATACACACAATCATAGACAGACAATCCCATACACAATCATAGACAGACAATCCCATACACCATCATAGACAGACAATCCCATACACCCCATCATAGACAGACAATCCCATACACACAATCATAGACAGACAATCCCATACACACCATCATAGACAGACAATCCCATACACCCCATCATAGACAGACTATCCCATACACACAATCATAGACAGACAATCCCATACACACCATCATAGACAGACAATCCCATACACACCATCATAGACAGACAATCCCATACACACCATCATAGACACACAATCCCATACACACAATCATAGACAGACAATCCCATACACCCCATCATAGACACACAATCCCACACACAATCATAGACAGACAATCCCATACACACAATCATAGACACACAATCCCATACACCATCATAGACAGACAATCCCATACACACCATCATAGACAGACAATCCCATACACCCCATCATAGACAGACAATCCCATGCACACCATCATAGACAGACAATCCCATACACACAATCATAGACAGACAATCCCATACACAGTCATAGACAGACAATCCCATACACAATCATAGACAGACAATCCCATACACACAATCATAGACAGACAATCCCATACACAATCATAGACAGACAATCCCATACACAATCATAGACAGATAATCCCATACACACCATCATAGACAGACAATCCCATACACACCATCATAGACACACAATCCCATACACACCATCATAGACAGACAATCCCATACACAGTCATAGACAGACAATCCCATACACACCATCATAGACACACAATCCCACACACAATCATAGACAGACAATCCCATACACACCATCATAGACAGACAATCCCATACACACCATCATAGACAGACAATCCCACACACAATCATAGACAGACAATCCCACACACACCATCATAGACAGACAATCCCATACACACCATCATGGACAGACAATCCCATACACAATCAGAGACAGACAATCCCATACACACCATCATAGACAGACAATCCCATACACACCATCATAGACACACAATCCCACACACAATCATAGACAGACAATCCCATACACCCCATCATAGACAGACAATCCCACACACACCATCATAGACAGACAATCCCATACACACCATCATAGACAGACAATCACATACACCATCATAGACAGACAATCCCACACACACCATCATAGACAGACAATCCCATACACACCATCATAGACAGACAATCCCATACACACCATCATAGACAGACAATCCCACACACACCATCATAGACAGACAATCCCATACACCATCATAGACAGACAATCCCACACACACCATCATAGACAGACAATCCCACACACACCATCATAGACAGACAATTCCATACACACCATCATAGACAGACAATTCCATACACACCATCATAGACAGACAATCCCATACACACAATCATAGACAAACAATCCCATACACACCATCATAGACAGACAATCCCATACACACCATCATAGACAGACAATCCCATACACACCATCATAGACAGACAATCCCATACACACAATCATAGACAGACAATCCCATACACACAATCATAGACAGACAATCCCATACACACAATCATAGACAGACAATCCCATACACACCATCATAGACAGACAATCCCATACACACAATCATAGACAGACAATCCCATACACACAATCATAGACAGACAATCCCATACACACCATCATAGACAGACAATCCCATACACACCATCATGGACAGACAATCCCATACACACAATCATAGACAGACAATCCCATA
The DNA here is from genome assembly GCF_035084215.1 of Heptranchias perlo. Classification (NCBI taxonomy): domain Eukaryota; kingdom Metazoa; phylum Chordata; class Chondrichthyes; order Hexanchiformes; family Hexanchidae; genus Heptranchias; species Heptranchias perlo. Next base: position 65,823,886 of record NC_090337.1, on the reverse strand, counting down.
CACACCATCATAGACAGACAATCCCATACACACCATCATAGACAGACAATCCCATACACACCATCATAGACAGACAATCCCATACACACAATCATAGACAGACAATCCCATACACACCATCATAGACAGACAATCCCATACACACCATCATAGACAGACAATTACATACACAAAATTCCATACATGTGATCAGACACACAATTACATACACACAAAGATGCAGAATTCCATACACACAATTACATACACACAATCATAGACACACAGGGGGATAAATTTGATAGGGGCCGTTTTTATGCGTAGGTAGCGTGATGTGCTATTACCCCATGCCCAATGGTCCCTGCACAGGCAGGATGCAAGTTTCGACCCACCCGAGGACTCACCTGCAATCAGCCTTCCTTTCCAGGCCTTGCACCTGGAATCAATGCAATTTGCATTTTCCACCACTAGAGGGAGCTCTATTTCTTAAAGGGAGGATGTTTCTTAGAAATCTCTTAAAGGTAGCTGGTACCTGTTATTTGCTGAAAATAACAGTTTACTGTCTGCACAGAGTCTGAATGGAGATCAGACATCACACACTTTACACTCAGATGCAGGTCCCATCCCTATGTTTACACACTGATGAGTTATGTTAAAACATTGAATAAAAGTTGTACACTACTGAATCCCACATCCTCCAATCTGCATGCCAGACCTCATCAATCTGCCGATCTGAGTTGGTACCAGGCCTGCGAGAGTGCGTGCACCAAGGTTCTCTGCTGATGCACTAGAGACCTTGGGTGCAAGAGGTGGACAGAAGGAGGGACATCCTATATCTGCAGGGAGGGGGGGTGGGGGGGCAAGAGGCCCTCCAGACATATACTCAGTGGGAGGCAGCGGGGGACGAAGTCAATGCCAGGCACACAGCATCATGAACATGGATGCAGTGCAGGAAGAAGTTCAATGCTTTGACATGAGTGGTCAAGGTGAGTGAGGTCAACTGTCAAGTGGCGTCTCCTACCAACTGCACCACACACTACACCCCCATCACCCACATACCAACAAACTCTTTCCATCAGTACTCAACTCTTCCAATCAGATGCTTCCTCTCAACCTTACACATTACCACAGTTTCAAGCCGCCCACCCACAAATCACAGGCCACACACACTGGCAGCTATTCAACCATGACAGGCACATCACCCAGACAAACGTCCCACTTTCTCGCAGGAGAAGGTGGCGCATATCAGGAGGCAGCAAGTGGCGGTGGCATTTAGCCCCTCGAGCCTGTTCCACCATTCAATGAGATCATGGTGGACCTGTGACTTACCTCCATATACCTGCCTGAGCCCCATATCCCTTAATACCCTTGGTTCACAGATATCTATCTATCTCAGATTTAACTTTCACAAGTGAGCTAGCATCAACTGCCGTCTGCAGAAGAGCGTTCCAAACGTCTCCCACCCTTTGCATGTAGAAATATTTCCTAATTTCACTCCTGCACGTCCTGGCTCTAAATGTTAGGCTACGTCCCCACGTCCTAGTATTCAAGTCTAGGAGGCCTATAAAATCAGTTACAAATGTCTCGGTATCCAGAAGCGATAATCCAGCCACTAACCTGTAAATCCTGCATGGTCCCTTTAAATAGTGCTGGTGGGGGGGTCCTCCAGGCTCTCTAAGACATGTTCAGATGGTCGGGGTTAAGACTGTGTGTTGAGTTGAGCGTTAAATGCTAAAATGGTGTCTATCACTTTAAATCAGCATTGCACACTGATTGAAGCCATTTTCTCCCTACTTTACATGATACCAGCATTCGTTATCTGCTATCCCAAGATGGCATCTGGCGCACATCATGCTGGAAACGAGCGTGCCCATCCAAGACGCCATCTTGGATGTCGGAGAGGCTGCGTAGCGCCAAAACAATGGGCGATACACGGTACAATTTCTAGCCCACAATTCCATACACACAAACATAGACACACAATTACATACACACAGTCATAGACAGAAAATGCCATACACACAATTACATACACATAATCATAGACACACAGTTACATACACACAATTACATACATACACTCATATACACACAATTCCACACACATGATTCCATACAACACAACCACAGATACACAATTCCATACACAAAATCATAGACAGAAACTTCCATACAGACAATTCCAAACACGCAAGCATAGATATACAATTACATTCAAACAATTCCAGACATACAATCATACACACAATTCCATACACACAATCATAGACACACAATTCCATACACACAATCATAGACACGCAATTCCATACACACAATCATAGACACACAATTCCATACACACAATCACAGACACACAATTCCATACACACAATCACAGACACACAATTCCATACACACAATCACAGACACACAATTACATACACACAATCATAGACACACAATTCCATACACACAATCACAGACACACAATTACATACACACAATCATAGACACACAATTACATACACACAATCACAGACACACAATTACATACACACAATCATAGACACACAATTCCATACACACAATCACAGACACACAATTCCATACACACAATCATCGACACACAATTCCATACACACAATTACATACACACAATCACAGACACACAATTACATACACACAATCATAGACACACAATTACATACACACAATCACAGACACACAATTCCATACACACAATCATAGACACACAATTCCATACACACAATCACAGACACACAATTACATACACACAATCATAGACACACAATTCCATACACACAATCACAGACACACAATTCCATACACACAATCACAGACACACAATTACATACACACCATCACAGACACACAATTACATACACACAATCATAGACACACAATTCCATACACACAATCACAGACACACAATTACATACACACAATCATAGACACACAATTACATACACACAATCACAGACACACAATTACATACACACAATCACAGACACACAATTCCATACACACAATCACAGACACACAATTACATACACACAATCACAGACACACAATTCCATACACACAATCACAGACACACAATTCCATACACACAATCACAGACACACAATTCCATACACACAATCACAGACACACAATTACATACACACAATCATAGACACACAATTCCATACACACAATCACAGACACACAATTACATACACACAATCATAGACACACAATTACATACACACAATCACAGACACACAATTACATACACACAATCATAGACACACAATTCCATACACACAATCACAGACACACAATTCCATACACACAATCATCGACACACAATTCCATACACACAATTACATACACACAATCACAGACACACAATTACATACACACAATCATAGACACACAATTACATACACACAATCACAGACACACAATTCCATACACACAATCATAGACACACAATTCCATACACACAATCACAGACACACAATTACATACACACAATCATAGACACACAATTCCATACACACAATCACAGACACACAATTCCATACACACAATCACAGACACACAATTACATACACACAATCATAGACACACAATTACATACACACAATCACAGACACACAATTACATACAACCAATCATAGACACACAATTCCATACACACAATCACAGACACACAATTCCATACACACAATCATCGACACACAATTCCATACACACAATTACATACACACAATCACAGACACACAATTACATACACACAATCATAGACACACAATTCCATACACACAATTCCATACACACAATCACAGACACACAATTCCATACACACAATCATAGACACACAATTCCATACACACAATCACAGACACACAATTACATACACACAATCATAGACACACAATTCCATACACACAATCACAGACACACAATTACATACACACAATCATAGACACACAATTACATACACACAATCACAGACACACAATTACATACACACAATCATAGACACACAATTCCATACACACAATCACAGACACACAATTCCATACACACAATCATCGACACACAATTCCATACACACAATTACATACACACAATCACAGACACACAATTACATACACACAATCATAGACACACAATTACATACACACAATCACAGACACACAATTCCATACACACAATCATAGACACACAATTCCATACACACAATCACAGACACACAATTACATACACACAATCATAGACACACAATTCCATACACACAATCACAGACACACAATTCCATACACACAATCACAGACACACAATTACATACACACAATCATAGACACACAATTCCATACACACAATCACAGACACACAATTACATACACACAATCATAGACACACAATTACATACACACAATCACAGACACACAATTACATACACACAATCATAGACACACAATTCCATACACACAATCACAGACACACAATTCCATACACACAATCATCGACACACAATTCCATACACACAATTACATACACACAATCACAGACACACAATTACATACACACAATCATAGACACACAATTCCATACACACAATTCCATACACACAATCACAGACACACAATTCCATACACACAATCATAGACACACAATTCCATACACACAATTCCATACACACAATCACAGACACACAATTCCATACACACAATCACAGACACACAATTCCATACACACAATCATCGACACACAATTCCATACACACAATTACATACACACAATCACAGACACACAATTACATACACACAATCATAGACACACAATTCCATACACACAATTCCATACACACAATCACAGACACACAATTACATACACACAATCATAGACACACAATTCCATACACACAATTCCATACACACAATCACAGACACACAATTCCATACACACAATCACAGACACACAATTCCATACACACAATCATCGACACACAATTCCATACACACAATTACATACACACAATCATAGACACACAATTCCATACACACAATTCCATACACACAATCATAGACACACAATTCCATACACACAATCACAGACACACAATTACATACACACAATCATAGACACACAATTACATACATACAATCATAGACACACAATTACATACACACAATCACAGACACACAATTCCATACACACAATCACAGACACACAATTACATACATACAATCATAGACACACAATTCCATACACACAATCACAGACACACAATTCCATACACACAATCACAGGCACACAATTACATACATACAATCATAGACACACAATTCCATACACACAATCACAGACACACGGAATGGTGTAGAGGGAGCTTTGCTCTGTATTTGGCTGGCGTTATACCTGACTGAATTTTATTATTTCACATCAAGCACGTGCTGCAATGGATAGACTGGATGTTGATAGTCTGTTAACAGGGAAAGTTAGTTCTGAGGGTCAAGTACTTACTATCTGATGCCTCTGTGTGTTAGTGAAGAAGTCCTCATGGTTGTTGCTTCTTAAGTACCTGCTCAGAAAATATCACCAGTATATTCAGAATTTAAATCTTCATTTCTCTCCTTCTTTCCAGAAGGCGCAAAACCAGACTGGATTATACTTTTCCAACAACACAAAACCACAACACCATCACACCAAGCAAAGACACAACACAAAACAACACCATCACAGCACTCAAAAACACAATGCAAAGAAACAAAACAACAATGCAATAATGCAACATTACACAATATAACACAAACCACACAACACAAACAACAACAAAACACAAGACAACACGAAACAACATGACACAACAAAACACAAGACAACACAAAACAACACGAAAAAACATAACGCAAACAACACAACACAAAATACAATAAAACACAAAGTTATGCAACATAAAAGCACAACACACAACAACTTGAAACAACACAACACGAAACAACATATAATACAACACAACACGAAACAACACCATCACACCACGCAAAATCACAGCACAAAACAATACAATACAATACAGCACAACATTGCAACAATACAACATCAACACAATACAACACAAACCACACAACACAAAACAACACAATACAACAAGAAACAACACAAAACATTTAACTATAAAAATAATTATCTGTATATTAAATAACCACTGCACCATTTTTGTCCAATACTAACAATTTTTTTATATACAGAATACCTCTGCATTTTTTTGCATTTCCTGCTTCTATTTCCAACAAAAAACACAACACAACACAAAACAACATGAATCAACACAACACAAAACACATAATACAACACGAAACAACACAAAACAAAACAACACAACACGAAACAACACAACACAAAACAACACGAAACAACACAACACGAAACAACACAAAACAACACAACACGAAACAACACAACACATGAAACACAACACAAAACAACACGAAACAACACAACACAAAACAACATGAAACAACACAACACAAAACAACACAACACGAAACAACACAACACAACACGAAACAACACAACATGAAACAACACGAAACAACACAACATGAAACAACACAACACAACATGAAACAACACAACACAACACAACATGAAACAACACGAAACAACACAACACAACATGAAACAACACAACACGAAACAACACATCACAACACGGAACAACACAATACAACACAAACCAACAAACACAACACATGTGTTGTTTAACCTCGAGACCAGGCTGTTTGTGACGTCTGTGAGGACTAAAAAATTCTGCAGGTTTTTAACTTTCGGCCTTAGTATAAAATGGATTCATTTACTGTTTGTGGGATCTTGCTGTGCGCAAATTGGTTGCTGCCTTTCCTACATTACAACAGTGACTAAACTTCAAAAGTACTTCATTGGCTGTAAAGTGCTTTGGGACGTCCTGAGGTTGTGAAAGGCGCTATATAAATGCAAGTCTTTCTTTCCTTCTTTTACAGGGCGACACAACACTCACATGGGACCCAATTCATACCGACCTTTCTAACTTGGAGAGTCTGAACTGGCAGGTGTAATAATCTTGGGGGGGGTTAGGGGTGTCTTCGTACATGATATTGGAAATTCCCAGCTTTGAGAGTAGGTCACCTGACCAATTGGAGTTATAGCTTATCGATGCCTGAAATAAATAACAGTGAGAGTTAATAAAACCACGGCCTGGTTAGAAACCTACAGCCCAGACAGTCCAGCCCGGCCCAGACAGTCTAACCCAAACAGAACTGCCCAGGCAGACGCCTTTAGATGCCCTGCCGCAGCAGGATCTGGTTCATTGATAGCGATGGTTAACTGCACAGGTTGGTGTGGTAACCGATCCACGCACCAGCCAGGCCCTAGCTTCAAACCCTGGTCTATACTAACTAAACTGATCTCAGTCAAGGGCAATGATGAGGCACCATAACTGGCCTCAGTATCAATGGGCTTGGGAGGGCCAAATCCCAATCTCTGGATTCATATGGAGTTAAGAACATAAGAAATAGGAGCAAAAGTAGGCCTTACGGCCCCTTGAGTCTGCTCCACCATTCAATCAGATCGTGGCTGATCTTCGCCCTCAACTCCACTTTCCCACCCGATCCCCATAGCCCTTGATTCCCCTAGAGTCCAAAAATCTATCTATCTCAGCCTTGACTATACTCAATGACTCAGCATCCACAGCCCTCTGGGGTAGAGAATTCCAAAGGTTCACAACCTCTGAGTGAAGAAATTCCTCCTCATCTCAGACTTGAATGGCCGACCCCTTATCCTGAGACTATGCCCCCTAGTTCTAGACTCTCCAGCCAGAGGAAACAATCTCTCAGCATCTACCCTGTCAAGCCCTCTCAGAATCTTATATGTTTCAATGAGATCATCTCTCATTCTTCTAAACTCCAGAGAGTATAGGCCCATTCTACTCAACCTCTCTTCATAGGACAACCCTCTCATCCCAGGAATTAATCTAGTGAACCTGTGTTGCACCGCCTCTAAGGCAAGTATATCCTTCCTTAGATAAGGAGACCAAAACCGTACGCAGTACTCCAGATGAGGTCTCACCAATGCCCTGTACAATTGCAGTAAGACTTCCTTACTCTTGTACTCCAGCTCCCTTGCAATAAAGGCCAACATGCCATTTGTCGTCCTAATTGCTTGCTGTACCTGCATGCTAACTTTTTGTGTTTCTTGTACGAGGAGACCCAAGTCTCTCTGAACAACAACATTTAATAGTTTCTCATCATTTAAAAAATAGTCTGTTTTTCTATTCTTCCTACCAAAGTGAATAACCTCACATTTCCCCACATTATACTCTAACTGCCACCTTCTTGCCCACTCACTTAATCTGTCTATATCCCTTTGCAGACTCTTTGTGACCTCCTCACAGCTTACTTTCCCACCTAGCTTTGTATTGTTGGGTGAGGAAAAGGTCAGACACTCTGAGAACCACATTCCAACCTGGATCCCCAGCTGGGGCTGATTTTCCTGGTTCCCTCATGGCCATCCTAGAGCAGTGCACCCAGAGTCCCAGGATTTCCTGTCACAGGCTGGGAGACACCCTCAGCGCAGGCCGGCTCGCTGGCACAGCAGTAGGCCCAGGAAAATCAGAGGCAGCTACATTTCAGGCCTCGATGATCGGGACCTCCGGACTCCGGGTGGGGATCGGCAGCTAGAAGGTACCAATTGAACTTCAAGTTCCTGGGAGGTGGAGGGGAGTCCAAACTATTGGGGGAAGGGTACCTTTATATCTTCAGCTGACCTACGGACCTGCTGGTCAGACTACAGAGTCATCTTTTCTGGATGCCCCTGCACAAGCCTTCCAAGCGGAAAATGAGGCGGGAGGCTGGGCGCCTCCTCTCAACTCATCTAAATGGTGTCGCCTGGTCTATGCCTTCTGCAGCCCAAGCTCTACCCTCCACCAATCAAAGTCCCATTAAACCCAGGGCAGTGTTAAAGGGGCAGAGACCCAACGGTCATCTCTACTAACCTAACCTTTGTGCCGGGGTAATTGAACCGGGGAGGGGGCAGGGGCCAGTAACGTTAGCCCTACTGCCTTCAACAACAACAACTTGCATTTATATAGGGCCTTTAACATAGCAAAATGCCCCAAGGTGCTTCAAAGCCACAGTTATCAAACAAAATTTGACACTGAGCCACATAAAGAGGTATTAAGACAGGTGACCAAAAGCTCGGTCAAAGAGGTAGATTTTAAGATGTCTTAAAGGGGGAGAGAGGTCGAGAGTCGGAGAAGTTTAGGAAGGGAATTCAAGAGCTTAGGGCACGGCCGCCAATGACGGAGCGATTAAAAGCGGAGATGTGCAAGTGCCAAGAATTGGAGGAGTGCAGAGATCTCGGAGGGTTGTAGGAGGAGGTTACAGAGATAGGGAGGGGCGAGGCCATGGAAGGATTTGAGCACTAGGATGAGAATTTTAAAAATCGAGGACTGGGAGCCAATGTAGGTCAGCAAGCACAGGGGTGATGGGTGAATGGGACTTGATGCGAGTTAGGATACAGGCAGCAGAGTTTTGGATGAGCTCAAGTTTACGGAGGGTGCAAGGTGGGAGGCCGGTCAGGGGACCATTGGAATAGTCGAGTCTAGGAAAGAAGGGAAGAAAATTGGGATTGAAATTATTTAAAAAGTCACCAAGTAATAAACAACAGGCCTTTCCGCAGGCCCTGGACGATCCACCTACCTGCAGTGGAGTGCGCAGATTCATGTCCTCTGCATAATAGCACAGCACCTTCCATGGAGCATTCAGCAAGATGTAATAGATCTTGTGCTTCTCATTCTGTCTCTCATACTGTAGAGAGAGAGATCCAGACAATGACCAAGTAAGTAACCAGGGACTTGCACCCGCTCCTGGCACAGACCAGCTGCATGTGGCCTTATATTGTAGAAGCATAGGGGTCGAACTTGACTTTGTGTGACAACAACATCAACTTGCGCCTTTAACGTAGTAAAACATCCCAAGGCGCTTCCCTGGAGCGATTATCAAACAAAATTTGACACCGAGCCACATAAGGAGATATTAGGACAGCTTGGCCAAAGAGGTAGGTTTTAAGGAGCGTCTTAAAGGAGAGAGAGGTAGAGAGGGGGAGAGGTTTAGGGAAGGAATTTTCCAATGCTTAGGGCCTAGGCAGCTGAAGGCACAGCGGCCAATGGTGGAGCGATTAAAATCGGGGATGCACAAGCGGACAGAATTGGAGGAGCGCAGAGATCTCGGAGGGTTGTAGGGCTGGAGGAGGTTACAGAGATAGGGAGGGGCGAGGTCATGGAGGAATCGAGGACTGGGAGCCAATGTAGGTCAGTGGGCACAGGGGTGATGGGTGAACGGGACTTGGGGCGAGTTAGGATACTGGCAGCAGAGTTTTGGATGAACTCAAGTTTATGGAGGGTGGATGATGGGAGGCCGGCCAGGAGACCATTGGAATAGTCCAGTCTGGAGGCAACAAAGGAATGGATGAGGGTTTCAACAGCAGATAAGCTGAGGCAGGGGCAGGGACGGGCGATATTACAGAGGTGGAAGTAGGCGGTGTCGGTGATGGAGCGGATATGGGGTCGGAAGCTTATCTCAGGATCAAATAGGACCCCGAGGTTGTGAACGGTCTGGTTCAGCCTCAGACAGTGACCAGGGAGTGATGGAGTCGGTGACTAGGGAACGGAGTTTTTGGCAGGGACCAAAGACAATGACTTTGGTCTTCCCAATATTTAGTTGGAGCAAATTTTTGCTCATCCAGTATTGGATGTCGGACAAGCAGTGTGACAAATGAGAGACAGTGGAGGGGTTGAGGGAGGTGATGGTGAGGTAGAGCTGGGTGTCGTCAGCGTACATGTTGCAACTGGTGTTGTGTTTTCGGATGATGTTGTCGAGGGGCAGCATGTAGATGAGAAATAGGAGCGGGCCAAGGATAGATCCTTGGGGGACTCTAGAAGTAACTGTGCGGGAGCAGGAAGAGAAGCCATTGCAGGTGATTCTCTGACTACGACTGGGTAGTTAAGAATGGAACCAGGCGAGCGCAGTCCCGCCCAGCTGGACAACGGAGGAGAGGCGTTGGAGGAGGATGGTGTGGTCAACCGTGTCAAAGGCTGCAGACAGGTCGAGCAGGATGAGGAGGGATAGTTTACCATCGTCACAGTCACAGAGGATGTCATTTGTGACTTTGATAAAGGCTGTTTCAGCACTGTGGCAGGGTCAGAAACCTGATTGGAGGAATTCAAACATGGAGTTGCAGAAAAGATGGGCTTGGATTTGGGAGGCGACAACACGTTCAAGGACTTGAGAGGAAAGGGAGGTTGGAGATGGGGCGGTAGTTTGCAAGGACAGAGGGGTCACGGGTGGGTTTTTTTTAGTGGGGGTGATGGCAGATTTGAAGGTGAGGGGGACAGTATCTGAGGAGAGTGAACCGTTAACAATATCAGCTAACATGGGGGCCAGGAAGGGAAGTTGGGTGGTCAGCAGTTTGGTGGGAATGGGATCGAGGGAGCAGGTGGTGGGTCTCATGGTCAAGATGAGCTCGGAGAGGGAAGATAGGAGAGAAACTAGAGAAAGTTCAGGGCTAGAGCAGGGGGGAACCTTAGGAGAAGTTTGGTTTGGTGGGCTAGGGGAAGGGAGGGAGGCGGCAGAGGCAGCTGAACGGTTGGTCTCAATCTTAGTGACAAAGTGACAAAATGGGTAATAGCGAGTCGCCTGCCCGTTTTACATCTCTTCTCATTTGTATTTCCTTTGAAGTCAATGCCGACTCACTTTCACCCATTTTACAATGTCGCACAAAGTCAAGATCTACCCCATAGAATGTTATAGCACAGAAAGAGGCCATTCGGCCCATTGCATCTGTGCCGGCTCTCTGAAAGAGCTCTCCATTCTCTTTCTCCTTTCTTTTTTCAAATACTTATCCACTTCCCTTTTAAAAGCTATTCCGGATTGTGTTTCCACCTGTGGTTGCCAATCCTCCCGGATTGCCCCGGAATCTCCCTGCGCCTCATCCTGAGCGTTGGTGCTCGCTGCCAGTCAGCTGATCGACCCACCACCCATTCTGTGGCTTGCTGCGTTTCTGGTGAAGTTACACTGGTGATGGATGGAATCCCTGGGTGTGTGGGAGTGTGACGCTTGTTAGGCCTGTTGTGGGGAAGCATTTGCCTGTCACTCAGCACCTGCTCACCTGGATACCGCGTTGCTGCGGCAGGGATTGTGGACATAGTCCCATGTCCCAGGACCTTATGCACTGCTCAGTTTTCTGGAATTCTCCATTTATCAACTGTCTCAGTGACAAAGGTAAAGCTTGGGAAAAATACATCCCATAATTGGGATCCCATACAACCCATAATCTATTTCTATAATTCAAAGAAACCCCCAATTAACTTCATTTAGATCTTGAGTACGTAGCTGGAGTTTCTGTGTCAACATTAAATGCAATTAAAATTCAGGGTCTGCGTTGTGTGAACGGGTGCTGGCCTGGGACACAGTGTGTGCAGACCGCCCACATCTGTATCCAGGTGTGCATACAGCTCTCTCCTGGGAAAGACTGCCCACTTCTGTATCCAGGTGTGCATACAGCTCTCTCCTGGGAAAGACTGCCCACATCTGTATCCAGGTGTGCATACAGCTCTCTCCTGGGAAAGACTGCCCACATCTGTATCCAGGTGTGCATACAGCTCTCTCCTGGGAAAGACTGCCCACTTCTGTATCCAGGTGTGCATACAGCTCTCTCCTGGGAAAGACTGCCCACTTCTGTATCCAGGTGTGCATACAGCTCTCTCCTGGGAAAGACTGCCCACTTCTGTATCCAGGTGTGCATACAGTTCTCTCCTGGGAAAGACTGCCCACTTCTGTATCCTCGCAGGTGTTAGGCCATGTAAACGCAGCCTGACTGGAACCTGCACTGAAGTCGCTGTGTAAATGCATCCTGTATCTAGGGCTGCCAACCCTCCAGGATTGTCTTGGAGTGTCCAGGAATTAAAGATTAACCTATATAAATGCTTTTCCTGGACGTCGCTGCGAGAAAACCCTGGAAGAAAAATCATAGGAACATTGAAAAAATTGTGTGTTTTAAAATTTTTTTCTATGAACACTTCTGCTTATTAGTTATAAAAATATTGGAGATGGAGGGAAAGGCTGTTTGACTGGCCGGGGCAGTTGGAGGCAGGAGGTCATGTGATGAAACCTCCAGGAATACGTCCAACCAGAGTTGGTAACCCTACTTCTCCCATCGTTTCTGGTAGAATATTCCATGTTCCAGCAACTGTCTGCATTTAGAGATTTCTCCCCACCCCTCCCTTCATTCCTGCGGTGATGATCTTAAAATGATACCCTTTAGTTACTGACTCTCTGACCAGCTTTCCCCTATTTACCTTATCAAAACCCCACAAAATTTTGAAAAACTCCCCTCTTCTTTGTTCTATAATTAAAGCCTCTTGTCACTGGTATTATCTTGGTGAATCTTTTCTTCATCTTCTCCATGACCTTTGACATCCTTCCTAAAGTAAGACACCCAAAATTGGACACAGTACTCTAACTGCAGCCTAACCAATCACTGAACAAGATACAGAGCAGCCTTTACTTGTCGGAGAGGAGGATTTGCTAGATTGTCCCCCTTCACGTGGCATTTGCCCAGTGGGAGCTCGCCTGAGTCACTATTCCCGTCTGTGCCTGGGCAGTAAGTGACTGCAGGCTATTTGACTATGAGGGGCATTGCAGTCAAACTCACTCCTGTCCTCACCTGACATTAACCTGTCCAGCAGGGGTCACTGGAGAGTCACCAGGAGTTGATGCCAATCATCCCACTGCTGCAATGGGTCAGATCAGCTAACACAACACAGTTGCAGTTTATCGACCTGAAACGTTAACTCTGTTTCTCTCTCCACAGATGCTGCCCTGACCTGCTGGGTGTTTCCAGCATTCTCTGTTTTTATTACAGCAAAGACCAGGTATGGACCCTGGGAGCTTCTTGGTCTATTGAATTGCTATCTAATGAACAATCCTGATCTCATTTAATTCCCAACGATTGCACAGCTCCTGGACTTCTGAATCAGGATGTTGCCTTTTTGACCAAATTTCCTTTTTCCATTATAAAGAATTTCCCTGAGACAGGCGAGTCTGGAGATAACATTCAGATCCAGGAATCGGACCCAGTAATCACTCAGATCCAGGAATCGGACCCAAGAATCAGTCCCAGGAATCGGACCCAAGAATCAGTCCCAGGAATCGGACCCAAGAATCAGTCCCAGGAATCGGACCCAAGAATCAGTCCCAGGAATCGGACCCAGTAATCATTCAGACCCAGTAATCAGTCCCAGTAATCATTCAGATGCAGGAATCGGGGTAAGTAATCATTCAGACCCAGTGATTGGACCAGTAATCAAACCTAGTAATCATTCTCAGTAATCAGACCCAGTAATCAGACGCAGGAATCATTCGGACCCAGTAATCGGTCCCGGTAATCAGTCCCAGTAATCGGATGCAGTAATCGGACCCATGAATCGGACCTGTAATCAGACCTGTAACTAGACTAGTAATCAGACCCTGTAATCAGACCCTGTAATCAGACCCAGTAATCAGTCGAACCGAAGTTGTGTGTTCAAATCTATAAACCTTTGTTAGGCCTCAGCTGGAGTATTGTGTTCAATTCTGGGCACCGCACTTTAGGAAGGATGTCAAGGCCTTAGAGAGGGCGCAGAAGAGATTTACTAGAATGGTCTCAGGGATGAGGGACTTCAGTTATGTGGAGAAATTGGAGAAGCTGGGGTTGTTCTCCTTAGAGCAGAGAGGGTTAAGGCAAAATAATGAACAGTTTTGATAGAGTAAATAAGGAGAAACTGTTTCCAGTGGCAGAAGGGTCGGTAACCAGAGGACACAGATTTAAGGTGATCGGCAAAAGAGCCAGAGGCGACAAGAGGGAACATTTTTTTACACAGCGACTTGTAATGATCTGGAATGCTCTGCCTGAAAAGGTGGTGGAGGCAGTAACTTTCAAAAGGGAATTAGATGAATACATGAAGGGAAAAAATTTACTGGGCTATGGGGAAAGAGCAGGGGAATGGGTCTAATTGGATGGCTCTTTGAAAGAGCCAGCACAGACACGATAGGCTGAATGTCCTCCTCCTGTGTTGTACCTACTATGATATGATACTAAGTCCCCACCCAGGACCTGAGCATATAACCTAGGCTGACACTTCAGTACAGTACTGAGGGGAGTTGCATCTTTCAGATGAGATGTTAAACTAAGGCCCTACCCGCCTGTTGAGTTGGATGTAAAAGATCCTATTTGAGGAACAGCAGAGATTTCTCCCAGTGTCTGGGCCAACATTCATCACCTACCAACACCACAGATTAACTGGTCACTCATCTCATTTGCTGTTTGTGGGACCTTGTTGTGAGGAATCAGCTGCTGCATTTCCCTACATGACGATGTCGCAAAAAGAAACATTTCATTGGCTGTGAAGCACTTTGGACCGTCCTGAGCCTGTGAAAGGCGCTATAGAAATGCAGGTTCTTTTTTACTGCACAAGTGAAGTATGGTCACCTGGGCGAGCTATCAGGAGACAGCCAGGGCCCGACTGCTCGTGGGACTGGGCCTAGCACGAGCTACTCCCTTCAGCTTTACTGCGTGTAACCTATGTTGTACCTAAGCTCAGAGAACTTGATAACAACACGTGTGAGAAAAAGATTTTCCATTTCCAGCTGGGACCCGCAGAGCACAAAAATAAATAAAATAAGGACATTAAGCAATTGGCTGCGCCATCAGTGAGATGCACCATTCTCCTCACAGGATCTGTCTTCCAAACAAAAATAACAGTACCCAGTTGATTCCTGCCCGGCCAGAACACACATCACACAACACTGGTTGGTGCTGTTCCAAGGAGCAGAGTTTTCCCTTTAAAAAACTCGTGCTGGGAAGAGTCATTTGTACTTTCGGCGGATCTCGATCAGTTCCTGTTCCCTGGAAACAGGAATCATGCAAATGGGTGTGATATTCAACAACTCGTAGAGAATATTTTCCTAGAGCTGGTGATTAGCTTAGGGAGAGATAGGCAATACATATCGCATTAACAGAACGATAAGTTCCAGGAGAACTGCTCCAAACACACTCTGTGTGGTCCTCTCCATTATAAGCCCCTCCAGGAGCCATGTAATGATGCACTGTGCCCTCCACACGCTCCCAATATCACAATATCCTATGGGCCCTGTATAGCCCAGCATTAACCTGTGCTCCTTGTACTAGTACAATGGTTCCCTTTGTCACTGAATGAACATGCCCGTGCCTCTTGGTGTAACCGCTGGCACTGAGATTACATGGCGCAGAGAGGTGTTTCAAAATATTTCTCCATTTTTTTAACAGAGAAATTAAGCTGCTTGCACACAACCTAATTGTGTCCCAATCGAACAACCTCCTGTGCTGTATGTAGAAAAACGGACTGCGTTTCAGTGCAGTACTGAGGGAGTGCTGCACCGTCAGAGGGTCAGTACTGAGGGAGTGCTGCACTGTCGGAGAGTCAGTACTGAGGGAGTGCTGCACCGTCAGAGGGTCAGTACTGAGGGAGAGCTGCACTGTCGGAGGGTCAGTACTGAGGGAGTGCTGCACCGTCAGAGGGTCAGTACTGAGGGAGAGCTGCACTGTCGGAGGGTCAGTACTGAGGGAGTGCTGCACTGTCGGAGGGTCAGTACTGAGGGAGTGCTGCACTGTCGGAGGGTCAGTACTGAGGGAGTGCTGCACTGTCGGAGGGTCAGTACTGAGGGAGTGCTGCACCGTCAGAGGGTCAGTACTGAGGGAGAGCTGCACTGTCGGAGGGTCAGTACTGAGGGAGTGCTGCACCGTCGGAGGGTCAGTACTGAGGGAGTGCTGCACCGTCGGAGGGTCAGTACTGAGGGAGTGCTGCACCGTCGGAGGGTCAGTACTGAGGGAGTGCTGCACTGTCGGAGGGACAGTACTGAGGGAGTGCTGCACTGTCGGAGGGACAGTACTGAGGGAGTGCTGCACTGTCGGAGGGACAGTACTGAGGGAGTGCTGCACTGTCGGAGGGACAGTACTGAGGGAGTGCTGCACTGTCGGAGGGTCAGTACTGAGGGAGTGCTGCACCGTCGGAGGGTCAGTACTGAGGGAGCGCTGCACTTTCGAAGGGACAGTGCTGAGGGAGTGCTGCACTGTCGGAGGGTCAGTACTGATGGAGTGCAGCGCAGTCGGAGGGTCAGTACTGAGCGAGTGCTGCACAGTCAAAGGGTCAGTACTGAGGGAGTGCTGCACTGTCGGAGGGACAGTACTGAGGGAGTGCTGCACAGTCAGAGGGACAGTACTGAGGGAGTGCTGCACTGTCGGAGGGTCAGTACTGATGGAGTGCTGCACTGTCGGAGGGTGAGTACTGAGGGAACGCTGCACTGTCGGAGGGTCAGTACTGAGGGAGTGCTGCACTGTCGGAGGGTCAGTACTGAGGGAGTGCTGCACTGTCGGAGGGTCAGTACTGAGGGAGTGCTGCACTGTCGGAGGGTCAGTACTGAGGGAGTGCTGCACTGTCGGAGGGTCAGTACTGAGGGAGTGCTGCACTGTCGGAGGGTCAGTACTGAGGGAGTGCTGCACTGTCGGAGGGTCAGTACTGAGGGAGTGCTGCACTGTCGGAGGGTCAGTACTGAGGGAGTGCTGCACTGTCGGATCTGCTGAGGGTGAAAATCCTCTTTAGCAGTGCAAAACGGGTGATAGCGAATCAGCCGCTCCATTTACACGTCACCCAATGTCCTTTTCCGTTGATGTAAATCGGGCAGAGTGTAACCTGTCTCCATATAAAATCCCTAGTCTTCTGCCTGCTCCAGGTTCACTTCCAAACCTAATGCATCTAACAGATTTCCAACCTACTTCGTCCGTCGCAGCTCCTTAACCTGCCTTCCCCATTGCAGTTTTCTAACCCATCTCCTCGATCTACCTCCTGCCTGTTATACCTTCCCACTGACCTTGAAGATCAAATCTTCCCAACTAACCTTATTACTCAGACCCTCTCAACCTACTTCCCACATCACGGCTTCTCATCTTCCTCATACATTGGAATTTCCCAATCTAATCACTCGATCACATTTAGTTGCTCATCACCTCTTCCTAAACAATCTCATCTCTCACCACTCCCCAACCTACTTTCTCCATCACAATTCTCCATCATATTCCCCAATATAGCACCTCTGACATAGACTCTTCCAACCTACCCCCTCCAGACAGCTCCCCAACCTATCCTTCTGATACAACAACTTGCATTGATACAGGGAGACAGAGAACTTCATAGAACCATACAGCACAGAGGGAGACCATTCGGCCCATTGTGTCTGTTCCAGCTCTTTGAAACATCTATCCAATTAATCCCACTCACCTGCTCTTTCCCCACAGCCCTGCAAATTTCTCCTTTTCGGGTATTTATCCAATCCCATTTTGAAAGTTACGATTGAATCTGCTTCCACCGCCCTTTCAGGCAGCGCATTCCAGATCATCTCTTGCTGCATAAAAAACTTTCTCCTCATTGCCCCCTGGATTTTTTGTCAATTATCTGCCAATTAGGCCAATTAGGTTGGGGTTGTTTTCTTGAAACAAAGAAGGCTGAGGGGAGATTTAATTAAGGTATAGAAAATCATGATGGGACTCGATAGAGTGGATAGGGAAGACCTAGCAGAGGGGTCAGTGACCAGGGGGCATAGGTTTAAAGTAATTGGTAGAAAGATTAGAGGGGAGCTGAGGAGCAATTTTTTCACCCAGAGGGTGGTGGGGGTCTGGAACTCACTGCCTGAGAGGGTGGTAGAGGCAGAAACCCTCAACTCATTTAAAAAGTATTTAGATGTGCACCTGAAGTGCCGTAATCTACAGGGCTATGGACCAAGTGCTGGAAAGTAGGATTAAGCTGGATAGCTCTTTTTCAAACGGCATGGACATCATGGGCCGAATGGCCTCCTTCTGTGCCGTAACTTTCTATGATTCTATGATCTGAAATCTGTGTCCTCTGGTTACCAACACTCCTGCAAGTGCATTTCTACAGTACCTTTTGCAACTTCAGGACATCGCAAAGCGCTTTACAACGATCAAAATACTTTTGAAGTGTAGTCACTGCTGTTGTGTAGGAAATGCGGCAGCCAAATTGCGCACAGCAAGATCCCACAAACAGCAATGAGATAAGTGACCAGATAATCTGTTTTAGCGATGTTAGTTGCGGGATAAATATTGGCCAGGACACCAGGGAGAACTCCCCTACTCTTCTTCTAAATAATGAGATCCTTTACATCAACCTGAAAACCACAAACTGCCGGCTCACAGTGG
This sequence comes from Heptranchias perlo, assembly GCF_035084215.1. Lineage (NCBI taxonomy): Eukaryota > Metazoa > Chordata > Chondrichthyes > Hexanchiformes > Hexanchidae > Heptranchias > Heptranchias perlo. The sequence goes on along the minus strand of NC_090337.1, from coordinate 65,804,587 downwards.
AAAGGATATCCAAGAAGATCGCGCATTTAGACACAGACATCAAGTTTTTACAGAGCTGCAAGAAAGCAGACAAGATCCCGAAAGGACTACAGATCACGAACCCACTCAAGTCCACATACAACTCGGATTACGCTGAGAGACTCTGCCGTCGTACCTCTCGCACACTCCGCAACCATCTCATACACCAACTCTACAGCAGACGCCGCAACCTCGAAACCAAGATAGAGTCCATACTCTCAACCTGTACTCAGGACACAGCAGACCAGCTATGAGATACCGCCAAACAGACGAGGCAACGGAACTACGCTGCCTACATGAAAACCAAGAGCAGGAAGCTTGAGAAACTCGGCATCACCACCAGCATCAACCAAGCTTCCCCTGGTACCACGGTTGCAACCACAGGGAAGTCTATCGTCAATTTGTCCGACCACACCCTTCAACCAGACGAAATCGAAGTTCTCAGCCGAGGGCTCAATTTCTGCCCCACTACCAAAATGGACCCCACTAGTCTCGCGGCAGACACAGAGGAATTCATCAGGAGAATGAGGCTCCGGGAATTCTACCACAAACCACAAAATTTCAGCAGCGAACCCAATGAGACAATCAACGATCCGGAACAGCAGACAGAGGGATCCGTGGTACAGCAACCGAAGAGGAAAGAGTCAAACTGGACTCCTCCAGAGGGTCGCTGCCCTCAGCTTGACATGTATGCTCAAGCTGTCAGGAAATGCGTCTATGCCAGATTCATCAGCCGCACTCACAAGACAGTCCAGAATGTCACCCGAGCACAACGCAACGCCATCAAAGCTCTCAAGACCAACCGCAACATCGTCATCAAACCAGCGGACAAAGGAGGAGCCATCGTCATACAGAACAGAACGGACTATTGCAAAGAAGCATACCGACAACTGGACAACCAGGAACACTACAGACGGTTACCCGCAGACCCGACCAAAGAACACACCCATCAGCTCAACAAACTGATCAAGACCTTCGATCCAGACCTTCAAAACATCCTACGCACTCTCATCCCACGTACTCCCCGCGTGGGAGACTTCTACTGCCTCCCAAAGATACACAAAGCCAACACACCCGGACGTCCTATCGTATCAGGCAACGGAACCCTGTGTGAGAACCTCTCTGGATACGTCGAGGGCATCGTACTGGGAACCCCCAGCTTCTGTCGCGACACTACAGACTTTCTACAAAAACTCAGTACCCACGGACCTGTTGAACCAGGAACACTTCTCACCACGATGGACGTCTCGGCACTCTACACCAGTATCCCCCATGATGACGGCATCGCTGCGACAGCATCAATACTCAACACCAACAACAGCCAATCTCCAGACGCCATCCTACAACTCATCTGCTTCATCCTGGATCACAATGTCTTCACCTTCAATAACCAGTTCTTTACCCAAACACACGGAACAGCCATGGGGACCAAATTCGCACCCCAATACGCCAACATTTTCATGCACAAGTTCGAGCAGGACTTCTTCACTGCACAGGACGTCCAACCAACGCTATACACCAGATACATCGACGACATTTTCTTTCTATGGACCCACGGTGAGGAATCACTAAAGAGACTACACGATAACATCAACAAGTTTCATCCCACCATCAAGCTCACCATGGACTACTCCTCAGAATCAGTTTCTTTCTTGGACACACGAATCTCCATCAAAGACGGGCACCTCAGCACCTCACTCTACCGCAAGCCCACGGACAATCTCACAATAGCACACTGCCTGAGGAAGGGGAAAGCCCCCGAAAGCTTGTGGGATTAAAAATAAAATCGTTGGACTATAACTTGGTGTTGTAAAATTGTTTACAATTGTCAACCTGAAAAGGCAGACAGAGCCTCAGTTTAATGTCTCATCCAAAAGACGGCACCTCCAACAGCACTCCCTCGGTACTGCACTGAAGTATCAGCCTGGATTATGTGCTCAAGTCTCTGGAGTGGGAATTGAACCCACAACCTTTTGACTCAGATGCAAGAGTGCTACACCTCTGACATAGACCCCAACCTACCCCCAACTGACCAAGACTCCCGACCTAATCTTATTGACACAGGCCCCCAACCTACCCCCCGACACAAATTCCCAACCTAATCTTATTGACGCAGACCCCCGACCTACCCCCCGACACAGACCCCCGACTTACCCCTGACCAACCCCCCAACGCAGACCCCCAACTTATCCCTGACCAACCCCCCAACACAGACCCCCAACTTACCCCTGACCAACCCCCCAACACAGATCCCCATCCAACCCCCAACACAGACCCCCGACCTACCCCCCAACACAGACCCCCAACATACCCCCAACACAGACCCCCCGACCTACCCCCCAACAAAGACCCCTGACTTACCCCTGACCAACCCCCCAACACAGACCCCTGTCCTACCCCCCAACAAAGACCCCCGACTTACCCCTGACCAACCCCCCAACACAGACCCCCGACCTACCCCCCAACACAGACCCCCCCCATCCTACCCCCCAACACAGACCTCCGACCTACACCCCCAACACAGACCCCCAACTTACCCCCCAACACAGACCCCCAACATAATCTTATTGGCACAGACCACCGACCTACCCCCCAACGCAGACCCCCAACCTACCCCCCAACACAGACTCCCGACCTAATCTTATTGACACAGACCACCGACCTACCCCCCCAACACAGACCACCGACTTACCCCCCGACACAGACACCCTACCTACCCCCCAACACTGACCGCCGACCTACCCCCAACCTACCTCCCAACACAGATTCCCGACCTAATCTTACTGACGCAGACCACCGACCTAGCCCCCAACACAGACCCCCGACATAATCTTATTGACACAGACCACCGACCTACCCCCCAACACAGACCACCGACTTACCCCCCAACACAGACACCCTACCTCCCCCCCAACACAGACCCCCAACCTACCCCCCAACACAGGCTCCCGACCTAAACTTATTGACACAGACCACTGACCTACCCCCATCAACACCCCCTGACCTACTTCCCCAACACAGACACCCGACCTACCCCACATCACAGACCCCGACCTACCCCTGACCTACCCCCATCACAGACCCCCGACCTACCCCTGACCTACCCCCCAACACAGACCCCCAACCTATCCCCCAACAAAGACCCCCGACCTACCCCCCAACACAGATTTCCGACCTACCCCCCAACACAGACCCCCGACCTAGCCCCAACACAGACCCCCAACCTACCATGTCCATGAGCAGGCCACTTTTCCTAAGGTTCTTTAGGAATTTGTTTCTCCACCTCATGTTCTGCTCCAATGGTTTTGTTGGTTTCGAGTCCTGTCCCTTCTCACTGGCACTGACCGTACTTTCAGCTCTTGATTTCTCACATTCCTTTGGTAGCTCCTCTTCCCACACAAGGACAAAATCTGAGCAAATGGACAACATTACACAAATATGTTTCACTTCTCTGGGATAGATCTGGACCAATCTTTTAGTCCTTACAACAGAACCTTTGTAGTTACATTGGGGCATTGTAATATTGTTATTTGGGACCTAAATACCAACCTAGTCCAGACGGGAGATAAAGGACATCTCTGATTTGGGGCAGTCTCAATCAACTTATAGTCAGTGTAGCTCCACCTCATAAAACTGCCCAGAACTTGCCAGTGAATGAGAGTAACTTGCCAATCTCACTGAAAGTGACCACAAGGGTAGCTGGTTTGGGAAATGTAGTTGTCACACAAGTGAAGCAGGAGTGTTTTTCTGAGACTGGGATTAAGAATCGTCCTTAGGGAAGAATGGAAGGAGCTTTACCCTGCATCTGGTATGTTATACTTGACCTGGGAGTGTTCGATGGAACAGTGTTGAGCGAGTGACACACAATACCTAACCCGTGTTATAACAACATGGAATAACAAGTGGAATTTTCATTGTATTCTTCAACATTGCCACGTTGAGCCCCTTCCCAAAATAAAAACAGGAGAAAACCATTTGTCTCAAACAAATCTGCGACTAAATGAACATCGTAAAGTAGGAGACTTAAAACTCACCAACTCTGGTTTTCCCATCACTGAAAAAGTTCATTTTCTCCTCTTCCTTTGGGCTTGATGTCATTTCTTTGGGTTCATTATTCATCTAAATAGAGGAATGTGAAGATGAGTTCAGCTTTATGCAGCGTTAAATTCCCCAGTTAGAACAGGGGAATGCTTTTTAAAATGAATTCGAAGAGAAGTTCTTCATGAGGGGCTCAAAGGGGAATTTTTCATGAGGGGCTCGAAGGGGAGTTCTTCATGAGGCCTCAAAGGGGAGTTCTTCATGAGGGCCTCAAAGGGGAGGTCTTCATTAGGTCTAAGGGTAGTTCTTCATGAGGCCTAAAGGGAGTTCTTCATGAGGAGCTCGAAGGGGAGTTCTTCATGAGGAGCTCGAAGGGGAGTTCTTCATGAGGGGTTCAAAGGGGAGTTCTTCATGAGGGGTTCAAAGGGGAGTTCTTCATGAGGAACTCAAAGGGGAGTTCTTCATGAGGAACTCAAAGGGGAGTTCTTCATGAGGAACTCAAAGGGGAGTTCTTCATGAGGAACTCAAAGGGGAGTTCTTCATGAGGGGCTCAAAGGGGAGTTCTTCATGAGGAACTCAAAGGGGAGTTCTTCATGAGGAGCTCGAAGGGGAATTCTTCATGAGGGGCTCAAAGAGGAGTTCTTCAAGAGGAGCTCGAAGGGGAGTACTTCATGAGGAGCTCGAAGGGGAGTTCTTCAAGAGGAGCTCGAAGGGGAGTACTTCATGAGGAGCTCGAAGGGGAGTTCTTCATGAGGAGCTCGAAGGGGAGTTCTTCATGAGGAGCTCGAAGGGGAGTTCTTCATGAGGTCTAAAGGGAGTTCTTCATGAGGTCTAAAGGGAGTTCTTCATGAGGAGCTCGAAGGGGAGTTCTTAATGAGGAGCTCGAAGGGGAGTTCTTCATGAGGTCTAAAGGGAGTTCTTCATGAGGAGCTCAAAGGGGAGTTCTTCATGAGGAGCTCAAAGGGGAGTTCTTCATGAGGAGCTCAAAGGGGAGTTCTTCATGAGGAGCTCAAAGGGGAGTTCTTCATGAGGAGCTCAAAGGGGAATTCTTCATGAGGGGCTCAAAGGGGAGTTCTTCAAGAGGAGCTCGAAGGGGAGTTCTTCAAGAGGAGCTCGAAGGGGAGTTCTTCATGAGGAGCTCGAAGGGGAGTTCTTCAAGAGGAGCTCGAAGGGGAGTACTTCATGAGGAGCTCGAAGGGGAGTTCTTCATGAGGAGCTCGAAGGGGAGTTCTTCAAGAGGAGCTCGAAGGGGAGTACTTCATGAGGAGCTCGAAGGGGAGTTCTTCATGAGGAGCTCGAAGGGGAGTTCTTCATGAGGTCTAAAGGGAGTTCTTCATGAGGAGCTCAAAGGGGAGTTCTTCATGAGGAGCTCGAAGGGGAGTTCTTCAAGAGGAGCTCGAAGGGGAGTTCTTCATGAGGAGCTCGAAGGGGAGTTCTTCATGAGGAACTCAAAGGGGAGTTCTTCAAGAGGAGCTCGAAGGGGAGTACTTCATGAGGAGCTCGAAGGGGAGTTCTTCATGAGGAGCTCGAAGGGGAGTTCTTCAAGAGGAGCTCGAAGGGGAATACTTCATGAGGAGCTCGAAGGGGAGTTCTTCATGAGGAGCTCGAAGGGGAGTTCTTCATGAGGAGCTCGAAGGGGAGTTCTTCATGAGGTCTAAAGGGAGTTCTTCATGAGGAGCTCAAAGGGGAGTTCTTCATGAGGAGCTCAAAGGGGAGTTCTTCATGAGGAGCTCAAAGGGGAGTTCTTCATGAGGAGCTCAAAGGGGAGTTCTTCATGAGGAGCTCAAAGGGGAGTTCTTCATGAGGAGCTCAAAGGGGAGTTCTTCATGAGGAGCTCAAAGGGGAGTTCTTCATGAGGAGCTCAAAGGGGAGTTCTTCATGAGGAGCTCAAAGGGGAGTTCTTCATGAGGAGCTCAAAGGGGAGTTCTTAATGAGGAGCTCAAAGGGGAGTTCTTCATGAGGAGCTCAAAGGGGAGTTCTTCATGAGGAGCTCAAAGGGGAGTTCTTCATGAGGAGCTCAAAGGGGAGTTCTTCATGAGGTCTAAAAGGAGTTCTACATGAGGTCTATGGGGAGTTCTTCATGAGGTCTATGGGGAGTTCTTCATGAGGTCTAAAAGGAGTTCTACATGAGGTCTAAGGGGAGTTCTTCATGAGGTCTAAGGGGAGTTCTTCATGAGGTCTATGGGGAGTTCTTCATGGGGGGCTCGAAGGAGAGTTCTTCATGAGGGGCTTGAAGGGGAGTTCTTCATGACAAGCTCTAAGGGAAGCTGTAAAGAAAGGAGGCTTTAGGAGGGGCTTTGAGGGGCTGTAGGAAAGCATTTGGGAAAGAGCTATGTTTCAAGATTATGTTTTAAAACAAAGTTAATTTGCACAGCTTTAAAAAGCCACAGGCTGCTTCCTCTTTTGTTGTGGGGGGGGGGGGGGGTGGTTGAGGTGGGAATTGTACAGGTTGTCACCACACCTGGGGACATTAGCAATTGGTTATCTTGTTTTAAATGGCCTAACAAGGCATCCACATATTGTGGTGGGGATGATTCTGCACATCTGAGTCCAGAATGACCTGTCTGCTGAGAATATACTCTTGGGAGAGAGGTTAGTTGGTTTAGTTGACAGGCCTACTGATGAATCCCTGAGCAGGGAAGGAGTCGGAGGCAATTTGCCTCCACTTCCTGTGAACGCAGGGAGAGAAAATGGGAGTCATGGGCAGTCGGTCAGCTAGCTGGGCCTGGGAAAAGAGCCGGGCCTCGCGAGGGGGAAACCCATTCATTTCAAACCCAGAGACAGTCAGAATCGGAAGGCTGACCAGGAAAGATTACTACAGGAGACTAAAGAGGATCCAGAGAATCTATATCTAACATAAACAAAGAGAATCTGCAAGAGGGGTGACAAGCACCTTCTTGTATATCTTAAATTAAATGAAAAACCCCTTTCCATTCAATTGGTCTCAATCACTTCTAACAGCATTGCCAATTCACACTTTTATTCCCTAACTCCTCAATCGTTCCATTAACAAGGGGTCCTACACAGGACCAGATAAGGCACGGCATATTTATGTCACACTAATGAGCTATCACTGAGCACAATCCTAATACTGAACTTCTTATCACTGGTAAAGAATGTTTTGTTTAAGTAGACATCTTCATGGTTTTAATTAGTTTTGATTTCGCAGCATTCAGTTTAACCACTGACTCAATTTTTATAGAGGTGGCCCCTTTAAGCCTAACCTCCATTTTGAGAACATACTTCAGGCAATTTACAGGGCACTTTACTTACATTTTCCACAGTTTTGAGTTCCTGGAAAAAAAAGTGAGTTGGCGTAGGAGACGGTGGGATGAGTCTTAATCTCAACACAGTGAGAATACAGGAAGGGGGAAGAGTGAAAGGCGGCATACTAGGAGCATAGGAGGAACACAACAGAAAAGGATTGAGCAAGGACACGATGGAGAGAGAGAGAGTTTGGAGGCTAAAGGTAAGAATCATAGAATTATACACCACAGAAGGAGACCATTCGGCCCATCATGCCTATGCTGGCTCTTTAAAAGAAGCTATCCAATTAGTCCCACTGCCCTGCTCTTTCCCCATAGCCCTACAAATTTCTCCCCTTCAAGTATTTACCCAATTCCCTTTTGAAAGTTACTATTGAATCTGCTTCCTCCACCCTTTCAGGCAGTGCATTCCAGATCATAACTCACTGTGTTAAAAAAAACTCTCCTCATCTCCCCCCTGGATTTTTTGCCAATTATCTTAAGTCTGTGTCCTCTGGTCACCGACCCTCCTGTCAGTGGAAACAGTTTCTCCCTATCTGCTCTATCAAAACCCTTCATAATTTTGAACACCTCTATTAAATCTCCCCTTAACCTGCTTTGCTCAAAGGAAAACAACCCCAGCTTCTCCAGTCTCTCTACATAACTGAAGTCCCTCATCGCTGGTACCATTCTGGTAAATCTCCACTGCACCCTCCCCAAGGCCTTGACATCCTTCCTAAAATGTGGTGCCCAGAATTGGACACAATACTCCAGCTGAGGCCTAACCAGTAATTTATAACGGCTTACCATAACTTCCCTGCTTTTGTAAGAGAAAAAGCTTTTCTTCTGAAGAACCTTCCTAGATGTGGGAGCAATAATCAAGTCCTATAAAGAATTAAGAATAGTTCCCCTGAAAGTCAAAAGTGGCATTAGGCCATGCAACCTGAAAAGTGCTCAGTACGATTCCTGGTCTCTCTTGAGCTGGCTGATCATAGCAGAGCAACAGCAGTTGAGGCATTAACTTCAGTATTCCTGGGTTAGGGAGGGGAAAATCAGCCAGACTTCCTATTCCTAATCACTATCTAGTGACCCATGGTGGAAAGTGTGAATGTGGGCACAGGGTCGGGCTCTGCTGTGATACCCCCCCTGTTATAATAGCTTGTCAGGACTCACTGTCAAAGCTCACACGTGAAGAATAGCCACTCAAGCAAGGTACAGGAAGGTGGTCGGTGAGCATGGACCTTAAAGGAAACCTTCAGCAGAGGAGGGCAAAACATAAAAAGAACTGGGAGCTGTTAAGGGGGAATCATGTGTTGATTCAGGTTAATGACTACATTTTGATAAAATAGAGAATGTGGCAAGTCCAAGGTCATAAACAGATCAATTTGGAATGGCTAAACTCCCAACACGTTCTGAGGCCCCACTTTGAGAAAACTACACACTTCGCAAAAAGGACTGATATCCGAATGTATCCTATAGATAAATTGAAACTTTTAAAACAAAGCATCACCCACCTCCTGCATGTCCAAGAAGGTTTCATCCTCAGCTTCATCCTCCTCATTCTCCTCATTCTCCAAACTACCATAGTACTCACCCTTCAACTCACAGGGTGCAATAAGGTTAATGGCATCATTATCCTTGCTGCCTTTCCTTTTCATAATGACGTTTCAGAATTGGTTTCTTCTTTTGGAAATTAGTGCCTAGTAATGTCCCTGTTTGGAAAAGAAAAAATCCACTGAGCTTTTGCAGAGAATTCTTCAGGGCATTATTTTTTTTTATTCGTTCATGGGATGTGGGCGTCACTGGCAAGGCCAGCATTTATTGCCCATCCCTAATTGCCCTTGAGAAGGGGGGCGTGAGCCGCCTTCTTGAACCGCTGCAGTCCGTATGGTGAAGGTTCTCCCACAGTGCTGTTAGGAAGGGAGTTCCAGGATTTTGACCCAGCGGCGATGAAGGAACGGCGATATATTTCCAAGTCGGGATGGTGTGTGACTTGGAGGGGAACGTGCAGGTGGTGGTGTTCCCATGTACCTGCTGCTCTTGTCCTTCTAGGTGGTAGAGGTCATGGGTTTGGGAGGTGCTGTCAAAGAAGTCTTGGCGAGTTGCTGCAGTGCATCCTGTGGATGGTACACACTGCAGCCACAGTGCGCCGGTGGTGAAGGGAGTGAATGTTTAGGGTGGTGGATGGGGTGCCAACCAAGTGGGCTGCTTTGTCCTGGATGGTGTCGAGCTTCTTGAGTGTTGTTGGTGCTGCACTCATCCAGGCAAGTGGAGAGTATTCCATCACACTCCTGACTTGTGCCTTGTAGATGGTGGAAAGGCTTTGGGGAGTCAGAAGGTGAGTCACTCGCCGCAGAATACCCAGCCTCTGACCTGCTCTTGTAGCCACAGTATTTACATGGCTGGTCCAGTTAAGTTTTTGGTCAATGGTGACCCCCAGGATGTTGATGGTGGGGGATTCGGCGATGGTAATGCCATTCAATGTCAAGGGGAGGTGGTTAGACTCTATCTTGTTGGAGATGGTCATTGCCTGACACTTGTCTGGCACGAATGTTACTTGCCACTTATCAGCCCAAGTCTGGATGTTGTCCAGGTCTTGCTGTATGCGGGCTCGGACTGCTTCATTATCTGAGGGGTTGCGAATGGAACTGAACACTGTGCAATCATCAGCGAACAACCCATGTCTGACCTTATGATGGAGGGAAGGTCATTGATGAAGTAGCTGAAGATGGTTGGGCCTAGGACACTGCTCTGAGGAACTCCTGCAGCAGTGTCCAGTGACTGAGGTGATTGGCCTCCAACAACCACTACCATCTTCCTTTGTGCTAGGTATGACTCCAGCCACTGGAGAGTTTTCCCCCTGATTCCCATTGACTTCAATTTTACCAGGGCTCCTTGATGCCGCACTCTGTCAAATGCTGCCTTGATGTCAAGGGCAGTCACTCTCACCTCTCCTCTGTTGATCCCTTTCTCTCTCCTCCCTGGTCCTTTCTTTACTGTGAAAAACTGCATTGTTGTGCATTTATGTAGCGCCTTCAGGCAGTTTACAGAGGATCAGAACCTTGAGCCGGGGCAGAGAATTTAGGAGGGATGACCAAAGGGTTGGGTGAAAAGGTGGGTTTTAAGAAGTTGAGAGAAAGAGGTACAGAGGGAGGAAGTTGACTACAAAATCTGGGGCTCTTTTCATGAGAACAAAGAACGTTAAGAGGAGATCGGATAGAGATGTTCAAAACGATGAGAGATTTTGATAAGATAAATCAAGAAAAACTATTTCTACTGATCGGTGAGCCAGTAACTAGAGGGCATCACTTTAAGATCATCACCAAAAGATCAAAGGGAGAGGATGGGAGAATTTGTTTTTACACAGAGTGCTGTTAGAACATGGAACTCTTGACCAGCAACAGTGGTGAAAGCAGAATCCAGAATAGCTTTTAAAGGGGAAGTGGATAAATGTATTGAAAAGAAAAAAAATTAAAGGGCATGGGGAAAGCGCAGAGAGCTTGCCCAGTCAGATGGGCCAAATGGCCTCCTTCTGTGCTGTAAAGAAGCTATTGAAAGGACACAGTAGAGAGCAATCAGAATAATTGAGGGGTTGGAGGGACTGGATTATGAGGAGCGATTATGTAAATTGGACAAGCTCCCACTGGAAAAGAGAAGCTTGAGAGGCGATATGATTGCTGTTTTTAGGATTCTAAAGTTACTAGATAATTTCGACCATGACAAGCTGTTTCACCTTGTCCAGAACAGCAGAACCAAAGGACACAGCCTGCACTTGAAGGGGGTAAATTCAAAACTAATCTGCGGAAACAATATTTCAGTGAGCGAGTGGTCACTCGATGGAACAGATTCCATAGGGAGACGGTGAAAACAGTTAGTATTGATTCATTCAAATGCAAATTAGATGGATTTCTTTCAGAAAATAACATTTTGGGATACCAGTATATGAGTAATTTGAGACATAACATGTGGTAAGTGTAACATGTTTGGGAGAAAAAAGGTGACTTTGGACCTATGGTTCCCAAAGCTCTCCACCACTGGGATTTTCTTCACCTCATCACTAGGTCTGTTGTAGATCATTGATAGAGATTGATTGCTAGGATTAGTCAATAGCTCCATTATCATTGTATCATGCGATTACCAGAATGGTAGAAAGCGAACTAGATGGACCTTGGTCTTGTTCCACCTGGCAATTCCTATGTTCCTAACTAAAATTTCACAATTCCTAAGAGCAGGAGTTTATCTTTTCAAAATGCTTTTTCTCTGCACATTTAACTCCATGGCAGTAGCGTTGTGCTCTCAGGAATCAATGACATAGAATTACATAGAATTTTACAGCTCAGAAACAAACCATTCAGGCCAACAGGTCTATGCCAGTGTTTATTCTCCATACAAGCCTCCCCCCACACTATTGCATCTAACCGTATCTGCATATAGGAGCGGGCAGGAAAGTGGACATGAATTTAGATTTGAGGTTAGGATCAGATCAGCCATGATCTTATTAAATGGCGGAGCAGGCTCGAAGGGCCGATTGGCCTACTCCTGCTCCTATTTCTTATGTTCTTATGTTCTTATATCCTTCTATTCCTTTCTCCCTCCTGTACTTATCCAGTTTCTTCTTAAATGCATCTATGCTATTCACCTCAACCACTCCTTGTGGTAGCGCATTCCATATCCTAACCACTCTCTGAGTAAAGACATTTCTCCTGAGTTCCTTATTGGATTTATTAGTGACCATCTTATATTTTTGACCCTTAGTTTTGGATTCCCCACAAGCAGAAACATTTTCTCTACGTTTTTTTTTATTCATTCATGGGATGTGGGCTTCGCTGGCAAGGCCAACATTTATTGCCCATCCCTAATTGCCCTTGAGAAGGTGGTGGTGAGCTGCCTTCTACCCTATCAAACCCCATCATAATTTTAAAGACCTCTATTAAGTCACCCCTCAGCCTTCTCTTTTCTGGAGAAAAGAGACGCAGCCTGTTCAGTCTTTCCTGATAGTTATGAGGACATTGTTTTCTCACTGGTTGTTGGTGTCTCCTGGAACCTATCACAGCGGGTTGTATATTAATAGTGTGGAAGAGTCTATATGACTAGGTGTATGGGGACCTCAGAAATCCAGTCTTAATATGTGAGGTGCTCCACCCTGCATATAGGTCATGATGTGCTGGGAACGCATCAAGATTGTAGGGCTGAAATTTCCTGCTTGATCATTTTGGGGTGGACGGGTGAAAGAGGCCAAGACCTGACCAAAATCAAGTAGAATAGATGGCACTGGTGCAAACCAGGCCAACCCAGGAAACTACAGACCTGTTAGCCTGACATCAGTCGTAGGGAAAATGCTAGAATCTATTATAAAGGATGTGATAACAGGACACTTAGAAAATAATAATAGGATTTGGCAGAGTCAACATGGATTTATGAAAGGGAAATCATGTTTGACAAACCTATTGGAGTTCTTTGAGGATGTAACTAGTAGAATAGATAAGAGGGAACCAGTGGATGTGGTGTATTTGGATTTTCAGAAGGTTTTCGATAAGGTCCCACACAGGAGGTTGGTGAACAAAGTTAGAGCACATGGAATTGGGGGTAATATACTGGCATGGATTGAGAATTGGTTAACAGACAGAAAACAGAGAGTAGGAATAAACGGGTCTTTTTCAGGTTGTCAGACTGTGACTAGTGGGGTACCGCAGGGATCGGTGCTTGGGCCCCAGCTATTCACAATCTATATCGATGATTTGGATGAGGGGACCAAATGTAATATTTCCAAGTTTGCTGATGACACAAAACTAGTGTCAAAACTGGGTAAGTGAATTGTGAGGAGGATGCAAAGAGGCTTCAAGGGGATACAGACAGGCTAAGTGAGTGGGCAAGAACATGTCAGATGGAATATAATGTGAAAAAATGTGAAGTTAATCCACTTTGGTAGGAAAAATAGAAATGCAGAGTATTTTTTAAATGGTGAGAGATTGGGAAATGTTGATATTCAAAGGGACCTGGGTGTCCTTGTACATGAGTCACTGAAAGCTAACATGCAGGTGCAGGAAGCAATTAGGAAGGCAAATGGTATGTTGGCCTTTAGTACAAGAGGATTTGAGTACAGGAGGAAAGATGTCTTACTGCAATTATGTAGGGCCTTGGTGAGACCGCACCTGGAGTATTGTGTGCAATTTTGGTCTCCTTACCTAAGAAAGGATATACTTACCATAGAGGGAGTGCAACAAAGGTTCACCAGACTGATTCCTGGGATGACGGGATTGTCATATGAGGAGAGATTGAGTAGACTGGGCCTGTATTCTCTCGAGTTTAAAAGAATGAGAGGTGATCTCATTGAAACATACAAAATTCTTACAGGGCTCGACAGGGTAGATGCAGGGAGGATGTTTCCCCTGGCTGGCGAGTCTAGAACCAGGGGTCACAGTCTCAGAATAAGGGGTAGGCCATTTAGGACTGAGAAGAGGAGAAATTTCTTCACTCAGAGGGTGGTGAATCTTTGGAATTCTCTACCCCAGAGGGCTGTGGAGGCTCAGTCATTGAGTACATTCAAAACAGAGATCGATAGATTTCTAGACATTAAAGGCATCAAGGGATATGGGGATGGTGCAAGAAAATGGCGTTGAGGTAGAAGATCAGCCATGATCTTGTTGAATGGTGGAGCAGGCTCGAGGGGCCGGATGGCCTACTCCTGCTCCTGTTTCTTATGTTCTTATGTTTATATACATTAGCCCTCCCTTCCTGTGCCTGGTGAGGTGAGTGGAGAGCCTGCTGTAACAATGATTAAACACTTTTGGGTCTTTAATGAGCCTTGCACATAGTTGACGTGGTGACACTGCTTTGGGTCCAAATTGGGGACGTAGAGCACATTGGGCACAGGCTTCTGCACAGTGGGTGCCGGGCACTGCGGTATCCATTCCTGGCAGGTGTTTCATCATTTCAGCCTGTCTATGAAAACTAAAGCTATTTTCAGAGAACAGGAAATCTTGGATTTGCTCATGCAGTGATACTAAGGGCTGAGAGGGAGAGAGAGTGCAGAAAGAGAATGCAGAGAAAGACTGCAGAGTTCAGAGAGAGAGAGAGCAGAGAGAGAGAGAGTGCAGAGAGAGTGCAGAGAGAGAGAGCAGAGAGAGTGCAGAGAGAGAGTGCAGAGAGAGAGAGAGCAGAGTTCAGAGAGAGAGTGCAGAGAGAGAGAGCAGAGAGAGTGCAGAGTGCAGAGAGAGAGAGAGCAGAGAGAGAGAGAGCAGAGAGAGAGCAGAGAGAGAGAGAGCAGAGAGAGAGAGAGCAGAGAGAGCTTAGAATGCAGAGAGAGATAATGCAGAGAGTGAGCGCAGAAAGAGAGATCAGAGAGAGAGAGTGTAGAGGGAGAGTGCAGACTGAGAGAGCAGAGAGAGGGTGCAGAGAGAGCAGAAAGTGCAGAGAGAGACAGCAAAGAGAGCAGAGAGAGAGTGTAGAGAGAGGGTGCAGAGAGAGAGCAGAAAGTGCAGAGAGAGACAGCAAAGAGAGAGTGCAGAGAGAGAGTGCAGAGAGGGAGAGCAGAGAGATAGTGCAGAGAGAGAGCAGAAATTGCAGAGAGAGAGAGTGCAGAGAGAACCCCCTCCCTTAAAAAAAATTTGCTGCTTATGAATAGTTCTCATGACACACATCAACACAATTACACACAGGCACTGATTTACACACTTACACACAACACATTTACACATAGACACACATTTACACACAGGCACACATTTACATGCACACCCTGCATTAACACATTCACACACACTTGCGTTAACACATTTACACACACACTGACATGTTAATGCATTGTCACACAAAAATGTATTATCACATTTACACACACACAAATACATTAAAACAATTACACACGCATATCAATACATTTATATACACAGACAATAACATTTGTAAAACACACACACCCGCACATATTAACACACACATATTTACACAATCTGCGGTGAGTGATAACCTGAGCAAGAAAATAGTTCTGGATCCTTTTTCTTGGAGCAAAGCAGCCTTATCTTTATCCTTGCTGACTTCTGGCATTCTTCCAACAACCAAATGAATCTATCAATTTTCCATTAAAACTAATCCAGCTACAAACACAACAGACAGAACTAGTTCATGCAAATCCGGTCAGGTTCTGTTAAGTGATAAGCTTCGAGTCACAATACTGTAGTCATTCAATAGAACTGACATCAAGAAACTCATTAGTGCAGCACAAGTAAGACGTTTAGTTACTGATAACATAGGCCTTCACAAGAACCACTTGCATTTATATAGCGCCTTTAATGTGGTAAACCGTCCCAAGGTGCTTCACAAGAGCATTAGCAAACAAAATTTGACACCAAGCCACTTAAGGAGATATTAGGACAGGTGAGCAAAAGCTTGGTCAAAGAGGTAGGTTGTAAGGAGCATCTTAAAGGAGGAGAGAGAGATAGAGAGGTGGAGAGATTTAGGGAGAGAATTCTAGAGCTTAGGCCTAGGCGGCTGAAGGCACGGCCGCCAATGGTGGAGCCAATCGGGGATGCACAAGAGGCAAGAATTGGAGGAACGCAGAGATCTCAGGGGGTTGTAGGGCTGTAGGAGGTTACAAAGATAGGGAGGGACGAGGCCGTGGAGGGATTTGAAAACAAGGATGAAAACTTTTAAATCGAGGCATTCCCGGACCGGGAGCCAATGTAGGTCAGTGACGGGTGACACAGGCAACATACCGTACGCACCAGCCGAAGGTTTCTGAATCTGCACCGCCAATGATGGAAATTCACCAACCGCCAATGTAGGAAATTCACCAACCGCCAATGAAGGAAATTCACCAACCGCCAATGAAGGAAATTCACCAACCGCCAATGAAGGAAATTCACCAACCGCCAATGAAGGAAATTCACCAACCGCCAATGAAGGAAATTCACCAACCGCCAATGAAGGAAATTCACCAACCGCCAATGAAGGAAATTCACCAACCGCCAATGAAGGAAATTCACCAACCGCCAATGAAGGAAATTCACCAACCGCCAATGAAGGAAATTCACCAACCGCCAATGATGGAAATTCACCAACCGCCAATAAAGGAAATTCACCAACCGCCAATGAAGGAAATTCACCAACCGCCAATGAAGGAAATTCACCAACCGCCAATGAAGGAAATTCACCAACCGCCAATGATGGAAATTCACCAACCGCCAATAAAGGAAATTCACCAACCGCCAATAAAGGAAATTCACCAACCGCCAAAGAAGGAAATTCACCAACCGCCAATGATGGAAATTCACCAACCGCCAATGAAGGAAATTCACCAACCGCCAATGAAGGAAATTCACCAACCGCCAATGATGGAAATTCACCAACCGCCAATGAAGGAAATTCACCAATCGCCAATAAAGGAAATTCACCAACCGCCAATAAAGGAAATTCACCAATCGCCAATGTAGGAAATTCACCAACCGCCAATAAAGGAAATTCACCAACCGCCAATGATGGAAATTCACCAACCGCCAATGAAGGAAATTCACCAACCGCCAATGAAGGAAATTCACCAACCGCCAATGATGGAAATTCACCAACCGCCAATGAAGGAAATTCACCAACTGCCAATGAAGGAAATTCACCAATCGCCAATAAAGGAAATTCACCAATCGCCAATAAAGGAAATTCACCAACCGCCAATAAAGGAAATTCACCAATCGCCAATGTAGGAAATTCACCAACCGCCAATAAAGGAAATTCACCAATCGCCAATGTAGGAAATTCACCAATCGCCAATGAAGGAACCTTGGCAACCGCCAAGGACATTTATGAAACTATTAATAAGAAACTAATGGACTCGCAGTGACGATGCTCTTGGTGAGTCGGACGATGTGCAGTTTTATAACAACAGCAGCAAAGTCTTATCAGGGCCTTTGACTTGTGGCGATAAATCAAATTTTATTTTTATTGCAAAATATTACAGGATTTTTAACGATATTTTCAGGGATGTATTCCACAGTGCTATTTATTCAGTGGCCTCGATCATCCTATCTTCTTTCACCGATATAATCAATTTAATGTCTTTTTGCTTCACATCCCATCATCCCCACATGCTTATGCCTATACCTTCATAGAGTAAAAATCAGGGGTCCCATGCCCACAATTTCCAGAAATATCGCTGCGATTTCCTGCTAACCCGGTGATTTCTTGAGATGTACATGTGATTTCCTGATATCCCTACAATATCCCGAGATATTCCTACAATGTCCCGAGATATCCCTACAATATCCTGAGGTTTTTTTTTATCGTTCATGGGATGTGGACGTCGCTGGTGAGGCCAGCATTTATTGCCCATCCCTAATTGCCCTTGAGAAGCCTTCTTGAACCGCTGCAGTTCGTGTGGTGACGGTTCTCCCACAGTGCTGTTAGGAAGGGAGCTCCAGGATTTTGACCCAGCGACGATGAAAGAACGGCAAAATATTTCTAAGTCGGGATGGTGTGTAACTTGGAGGGTAATGTGCAGGTGGTGTTGTTCCCATGTGCCTGCTGCTCTTGTCCTTCTAGGTGGTAGAGATCGCGGGTTTGGGAGGTGCTGTCGAAGAAGCCTTGGCGAGTTGCTGCAGTGCATCCTGTGGATGGTACACACTGCAGCCATTGTGCGCCAGTGGTGAAGGGAGTGAATGTTTAGGGTGGTGGATGGGGTACCAATCAAGCGGGCTGCTTTGTCCTGGATGGTGTCGAGCTTCTTGAGTGTTGTTGGAGCTGCACTCATCCAGGCAAGTGGAGAGTATTCCATCACACTCCTGACTTGTGCCTTGTAGATGGTGGAAAGGCTTTGGGGAGTCAGGAGGTGAGTCACTCGCCGCAGAATACCCAGCCTCTGACCTGCTCTTGTAACCACAGTATTTATATGGCTGGTCCAGTTAAGTTTCTGGTCAATGGTGACCCCCAGGATGTTGATGGTGGGGGTTTCGGTGATGGTAATGCCGTTGAATGTCATGGGGACGTGGTTAGACACTCTCTTGTTGGAGATGGTCATTGCCTGGCACTTCTCTGATACGAATGTTACTTGTCACTTATCAGCCCAAGCCTGGATGTTGTCCAGGTCTTGCTGCATGCGGGCACAGACTGCTTCATTATCTGAGGGGTTGCGAATGGAACTGAACACTGTGCAATCATCAGCGAACATCCCCATTTCTGACCTTATGATGGAGGGATGGTCATTGATGAAGCAGCTGAAGATGGTTGGGCCTAGGACACTGCCCTGAGGAACTCCTACAGCAATTTCCTGGGGCTGAGATGATTGGCCTCCAACAACCACTACCTTCTTCCTTTGTGCTAGGTATGACTCCAGCCACTGGAGAGTTTTCCCCCTGATTCCCATTGATTTCAATTTTACTAGGGCTCCTTGGTGCCACACTCGGTCAAATGCTGCCTTGATGTCAAGGGCAGTCACTCTCGTCTCACCTCTGGAATTCAGCTCTTTTGTCCATGTTTGGACCAAGGCTGTAATGAGGTCTGACGGAACCCAAACTGAGCATCGGTGAGCAGGTTATTGGTGAGTAAGTGCCGCTTGATAGCACTGTTGATGACACCTTCCATCACTTTGCTGATGATTGAGAGTAGACTGATGGGGCGGTAATTGGCTGGAATGGATTTGTCCTGCTTTTTGTGGACAGGACATACCTGGGCAATTTTCCACATTGTCGGGTAGGTGCCAGTGTTGTAGCTGTACTGGAACAGTTTGGCTGGAGGCGCAGATAGTTCTGGAGCACAAGTCTTCAGCACTACAGCTGGGATGTTGTCGGGGCCCATAGCCTTTGCTGTATCCAGTGCACTCAGCCATTTCTTGATATCACGTGGAGTGAATCAAATTGGCTGAAGACTGGCTTCTGTGATGGTGGGGATATCGGGAGGAGGCCGAGATGGATCATCCGCTCTGCACTTCTGTCTGAAGATGGTTGCAAACGCTTCAGCCGTGTCTTTTGCACTCACGTGCTGGACTCTGCCATCATTGAGGATGGGGATATCCCTACAATATCCTGAGATATTCTTAAAATATCCTGAGATAGTTCTACAATGTCCCAAGATATTCTTACAATGTCCTGAGATATCCCTACAACATCCCGAGATATTCCTACAATGTCCTGAGATATCCCTACAATGTCCTGAGATATCCCTACAATGTCCTGAGATATCTCTACAATGTCTCGCGATATCCCTATGATTTCCCGAGATTTCCCTGCAATTTCCTAAACTGTTAGAAAAAAGTTATTTACGTTCTTCACATGGCCTTGATTCCTTATGGAAACTCACATTCAGAGGCATGAACATACAATTGACAAGCCTTAACATGGAACGAATGGACAAATATGGTTGATGAAGTGTTAGTTTTTTCTAAAGATATGAACAAAATTAATACTTACACACTGAAATGAGTGAACTTGCAGCTAACTTGTCATCTGCCCATAGATCTTTGCTGCTTCGAACCAAAACCTGGCCACTGCAATCCATCCACATAATCCTGGTTTTCAGCTCCTTATTTCTCTGGATGCAAATTCTTCTAAATGTCGATGGGGAACCTTAGACTACGCTTAAGTCAGAGGAGTCAAGAGATGGCAGTAGAGGAGAGATCCACGCCATTCTGGGAGACAGTCAGTGAACCTCTCTGATCAATGTGCTCCTGGATAGTAATCTTGTATAAGTGTATCAGCACAAAGTCGCGTGCTAAATGCTTTAGCTCAAACCATTTGAATATACAGCACAAAAAAAACAGTGGCCTGGGAATAAATGATGCAAATACCGACAATCATCCACATCAAAAGGCAATGTAAGTGCCTGAGTTTTGCAAATGTAGATTAATTTGCAAACCAGAGTCACAGCACCATGTGGTGTTTGCACAGCCTGCCGCCAGACCTTGAGCACAAGTAATAATGTGCTGACCTTTCACTAATGCTTTAATCTGAATTATTCACAAAGGTAGTGAATTCCTCTTCCCTCTTCTCCCTTCTATCCCTGCGAATCACTGTGGCGAACATTGGATTTTCTTGGTGTCAGCTGTGGCACAGTTGGTAGCACTCTTGCCTCTGAGTTTAGATAGGTCTAGGGTTCAAGTCCCACTCCAAAGACCTAAGCAGATACTTGAGGGCTAACACACCAGTGCAGTACTGAGGGAGTACTGCACTGTCAGAGATGCTGCCTTTTGAGATGTTAAACTGAGGGTTCTGTCTACCCTCTGAAGTGGACATAAATGATCCCATGGCACTATTTCGAAGACGAGCAGTTGTTGGTATTTGTATCATTTATTCCCAGGCTACTGTTTTTTTTTGGTGTCCTGACCAATATTTATCTCTCAACCAACCTCAGTAAAACTGATTATCTGGTCATTATCACATTGTAGTTTGTGGGATCTTGCTGTGTACGATTAGGTTGCCACATTTCCTACATTACAACAGTGACTACCCTTCACAAAAGTATTTCATTGGCTGTGAAGAGCTTTGAGATGACGTGAAAGGTGCCATAGAAATGCAAGCCTTTATTTCTTTTGGTTTTATACAGGGTAACTCAGTATTAGAAATGACATCTGGCAGCTGTCTCTGGGATGGCAGACAGGAAGAGGCTGTCTGTAGGAGTACACGGCTGTTTATTAAGAACCATAGAAAGCTTACAGCACAGAAAGAGGCCATTCAATCCATCAATCGGTACAAGCTCTTTGCTGGAGCAATCCAAAACGAATCAATATCTGAGGGGCGAAGGGGAGATGTTGGTTTTTCTTCAAGTTCCTGGTTTCATATTTCCACCAGTTTCATCAATGCTCGATGATCAATTGCAGGTCTGAATCCGGCCTTTCAATTGAAATCTCCCCCTCTCCCCACCGCCCTAACCATGTTAGATGCCAGGGCCTCAATGGCGACTGTGCCCTGGCGTTGCTAAAGGCATTCATGAGGGAAATACGTCATATGCTGCAATTCCCTCATTTAAAGTGGACTTTGATACCCACTTGTCCCAGGATCTCGGATGGGTCTGATAAAGGGCAGAGCCCTGCCTGGTCCAGGTTCTGCCCCAAATTCCACCCGTCATGTTACATCCCGGCTCCTGGGATTTCTGGCCCTGGGTCATTTCAAACGTTTGCCAGGAGGAGCGAGACTCTCCATGCAGACATCCCGGGTGAATTGGTAAATGACCATTTGTGCAGTATAGTATTTTGTCTGGGCTTCTGCTCTTGTGGGTGGTTTTAACTATCAGTAACTCTGGCCAGTGGCTTAGCCTCCACAAAGTGGTCTAATGTTCAGAATTGGCAGGAGATGTAGTGAACATCCTGTGCCCGCTCCAGCAAGCAATTTACTGTGATCAGCATTCATCATTAGACCTGGGCTGTGTTATATCAGTACAGCAGTACTGTACGAGTGCAGATTTCACCTGGGGAGATGCAGACTGCTTGTGGAAACCGTTGTCAAGCTATTTAGAACTTTACAGCATAGAAGGAGGCCATTTGGCCCGTCGCGCCTGTGCCGGCTCTCTGAAAGAGCTCTCCACCTAATCCCATTGCTCTACTCTTTGCCTCATGGCCTTTAAAAGGATTCTTTGTCAAATATTTGTCTGCTTCCCTTTTAAAAACTGTTATGGATTCTGCTATCGCTCTGTTTGGCCATTCCATGTCCTAACAACCCTCTAACTTAAAAACTTTCTCCCTACCTCTCCCTTCATTTTTCTACTGATGCCCTTAATCTGACGCCCTCTAGTTACCAACTCACCAATCAGTGGGAAATAGTTTCCTACCACAACCCCCACCCTTACCTTATCAAAACCCCACAGAATTTTGAATTCCGAAGCAACAAATTGCGTTTATAGAGCGCCCTTGACATAGTAAAATGTCCCAAGGTGCTTCACAGGAGCGTAAATCAGACAAAGATTTGACACCGAGCCACATGAGGAGATATCAGGGCAGGTGAGGTAGGTTTACACTGTTGGATTTCACATTTCTGTTCAAAAATTGACACACACCTGGGGACCCCCGGAAATATTGACACACACCTGGGGACCCCCGGAAATATTGACACACACCTGGGGACCCCCGGAAATAATGACACACACCTGGAGACCCCCGGAAATATTGACACACACCTGGGGACCCCCGGAAATATTGACACACACCTGGGGCCACCCGGAAATATTGACACACACCTGGGGACCCCCGGAAATATTGAGACACACCTGGGGCCACCCGGAAATATTGACACACACCTGGGGACCCCCGGAAATATTGACACACACCTGGGGACCCCCGGAAATATTGACACACACCTGGGGACCCCCGGAAATATTGACACACACCTGGGGACCCCCGGAAATATTGACACGCACCTGGGGACCCCCGGAAATATTGACACACACCTGGGGACCCCCGGAAATATTGACACGCACCTGGGGACCCCCGGAAATATTGACACGCACCTGGGGACCCCCGGGAATATTGACACACACCTGGGGACCCCCGGAAATATTGACACACACCTGGGGACCCCCGGAAATATTGACACACACCTGGAGCCACCCGGAAATATTGACACGCACCTGGGGCCACCCGGAAATATTGAGACACACCTGGGGACCCCCGGAAATATTGACACACACCTGGGGCCACCCGGAAATATTGACACACACCTGGAGCCACCCGGAAATATTGACACACACCTGGGGCCACCCGGAAATATTGACACACACCTGGAGCCACCCGGAAATATTGACACGCACCTGGGGGCCACCCGGAAATATTGACACACACCTGGGGACCCCCGGAAATATTGACACGCACCTGGGGACCCCCGGAAATATTGACACACACCTGGGGACCCCCGGAAATATTGACACACACCTGGGGACCCCCGGAAATATTGACACACACCTGGGGCCACCCGGAAATATTGACACACACCTGGAGCCACCCGGAAATATTGACACGCACCTGGGGCCACCCGGAAATATTGAGACACACCTGGGGACCCCCGGAAATATTGACACACACCTGGGGCCACCCGGAAATATTGACACACACCTGGAGCCACCCGGAAATATTGACACACACCTGGGGCCACCCGGAAATATTGACACACACCTGGGGCCACCCGGAAATATTGACACACACCTGGAGCCACCCGGAAATATTGACACGCACCTGGGGCCACCCGGAAATATTGACACACACCTGGGGACCCCCGGAAATATTGACACACACCTGGGGACCCCCGGAAATATTGACACGCACCTGGGGACCCCCGGAAATATTGACACGCACCTGGGGCCACCCGGAAATATTGACACACACCTGGGGACCCCCGGAAATATTGACACACACCTGGGGCCACCCGGAAATATTGACACACACCTGGAGCCACCCGGAAATATTGACACACACCTGGGGGCCACCCGGAAATATTGACACACACCTGGGGACCCCCGGAAATATTGACACGCACCTGGGGACCCCCGGAAATATTGACACACACCTGGGGACCCCCGGAAATATTGACACACACCTGGAGCCACCCGGAAATATTGACACGCACCTGGGGCCACCCGGAAATATTGAGACACACCTGGGGACCCCCGGAAATATTGACACACACCTGGGGCCACCCGGAAATATTGACACACACCTGGAGCCACCCGGAAATATTGACACACACCTGGGGCCACCCGGAAATATTGACACACACCTGGAGCCACCCGGAAATATTGACACACACCTGGGGCCACCCGGAAATATTGGCACACACCTGGGGCCACCCGGAAATATTGACACACACCTGGAGCCACCCGGAAATATTGACACGCACCTGGGGCCACCCGGAAATATTGACACGCACCTGGGGGCCACCCGGAAATATTGACACACACCTGGGGACCCCCGGAAATATTGACACGCACCTGGGGACCCCCGGAAATATTGACACGCACCTGGGGACCCCCGGAAATATTGACACACACCTGGGGACCCCCGGAAATATTGACACACACCTGGGGACCCCCGGAAATATTGACACGCACCTGGAGACCCCCGGAAATATTGACACGCACCTGGAGACCCCCGGAAATATTGACACACACCTGGGGACCCCTGGAAATATTGACACACACCTGGGGACCCCTGGAAATATTGACACACACCTGGGGCCACCCGGAAATATTGACACACACCTGGGGACCCCCGGAAATATTGACACACACCTGGGGACCCCCGGAAATATTGACACACACCTGGGGCCACCCGGAAATATTGACACACACCTCGGGACCCCCGGAAATATTGACACACACCTGGGGCCATCCGGAAATATAAAATCATGCCAAGTGGTCACTTCCCTCTCCTCGATTCCAAAACACAGTGTCAACTATCTCAAGGAAAACAGTAATATAATTGCAGAGAATGTTTATTGGTGTGTAGCAACAGATTTAATGTGCTAGTATATCAAGAAATACAGAAAGAATACAAAATCAAATGCAGAATTCATGAGGCCCTATGCTCATGGTGAGAGGTATACACAAGTGGACAGTCAACAATCGGATTAATCCACAGACCCATTGAGAACTGAATGCGGACTCGGGTGGGCGTGTGTTCAGCCCCTGACCTGTTTCCCAAATTCAGACAGCCCAAGAGCAGCTCCTCATTTAAATAGATGTGCCCATCGAAGCCCAGTTGACAGAAACAGCTGATCCTCCCGAAATGAGTCAGACACACAGCGCTGCTGGCCCTCTCAGCAGGGGGCGCTGTAGAGTCACATTCACCTTTCACCCCCAGCACTCTGCCCTGCAACCTTGAGACAGTCCCACTGAGAAGGGCCACTGGCCTTCTCTATCTGTTTTTGGAGCTAAACACACTCTGTGCATAGCGCTCCCATCTCAACGTTTAGTTCTCTGCAAAAAGATGGAGAAGGGAGCTACAGTGTGAGTTTGGAGCAACCTGCCTTTCTTGGGGTGGATTACACTGCCTGTCTTGGAGTGGATTACACTGCCCTTCTTGGGGTGGATTACACTGCCTGTCTTGGAGTGGATTACACTGCCTTTCTTGGGGTGGATTACACTGCCCTTCTTGGGGTGGATT
Organism: Heptranchias perlo; assembly: GCF_035084215.1. Lineage (NCBI taxonomy): Eukaryota > Metazoa > Chordata > Chondrichthyes > Hexanchiformes > Hexanchidae > Heptranchias > Heptranchias perlo. The sequence goes on along the minus strand of NC_090337.1, from coordinate 65,779,219 downwards.
ACACTGCCTTTCTTGGGGTGGATTACACTGCCTGTCTTGGAGTGGATTACACTGCCCTTCTTGGGGTGGATTACACTGCCTGTCTTGGAGTGGATTACACTGCCCTTCTCGGGATGGATTACACTGCCTGTCTTGGGGTGGATTACACTGCCTTTCTTGGGGTGGATTACACTGCCTTTCTTGGGGTGGATTACACTGCCCTTCTCGGGGTGGATTACACTGCCTGTCTTGGAGTGGATTACACTGCCTGTCTTGGAGTGGATTACACTGCCTTTCTTGGGGTGGATTACACTGCCTGTCTTGGGGTGGATTACACTGCCTTTCTCGGGGTGGATTACACTGCCTTTCTTGGGGTGGATTACACTGCCTTTCTTGGGGTGGATTACACTGCCCTTCTCGGGGTGGATTACACTGCCTGTCTTGGAGTGGATTACACTGCCTGTCTTGGAGTGGATTACACTGCCTTTCTTGGGGTGGATTACACTGCCTGTCTTGGGGTGGATTACACTGCCTTTCTTGGGGTGGATTACACTGCCTGTCTTGGGGTGGATTACACTGCCTTTCTCGGGGTGGATTACACTGCCCTTCTTGGGGTGGATTACACTGCCTTTCTCGGGGTGGATTACACTGCCTTTCTTGGGGTGGATTACACTGCCTTTCTTGGGGTGGATTACACTGCCTTTCTTAGAGTGGATTACACTGCCTGTCTTGGAGTGGATTACACTGCCTTTCTTAGAGTGGATTACACTGCCTTTCTTGGGGTGGATTACACTGCCTTTCTTGGGGTGGATTACACTGCCTTTCTTGGGGTGGATTACACTGCCTTTCTTAGAGTGGATTACACTGCCTGTCTTGGAGTGGATTACACTGCCTTTCTTAGAGTGGATTACACTGCCTTTCTTGGGGTGGATTACACTGCCTGTCTTGGGGTGGATTACACTGCCTTTCTCGGGGTGGATTACACTGCCTTTCTCGGGGTGGATTACACTGCCCTTCTTGGGGTGGATTACACTGCCTTTCTCGGGGTGGATTACACTGCCTTTCTCGGGGTGGATTACACTGCCTTTCTTGGGGTGGATTACACTGCCCTTCTTGGGGTGGATTACACTGCCTTTCTTGGGGTGGATTACACCGCCTGTCTTGGGGTGGATTACACTGCCTTTCTTAGAGTGGATTACACTGCCTGTCTTGGAGTGGATTACACTGCCTTTCTCGGGGTGGATTACACTGCCTGTCTTGGAGTGGATTACACTGCCTGTCTTGGAGTGGATTACACTGCCCTTCTTGGGGTGGATTACACTGCCTGTCTTGGAGTGGATTACACTGCCTTTCTCGGGGTGGATTACACTGCCTTTCTTAGAGTGGATTACACTGCCTGTCTTGGGGTGGATTACACTGCCTTTCTCGGGGTGGATTACACTGCCTTTCTTGGGGTGGATTACACTGCCTTTCTTAGAGTGGATTACACTGCCTTTCTTAGAGTGGATTACACTGCCTGTCTTGGGGTGGATTACACTGCCTGTCTTGGAGTGGATTACACTGCCTTTCTCGGGGTGGATTACACTGCCTTTCTTGGGGTGGATTACACTGCCTTTCTTGGGGTGGATTACACTGCCTTTCTTAGAGTGGATTACACTGCCTGTCTTGGGGTGGATTACACTGCCTGTCTTGGAGTGGATTACACTGCCTTTCTCGGGGTGGATTACACTGCCTTTCTTGGGGTGGATTACACTGCCTGTCTTGGAGTGGATTACACTGCCTGTCTTGGAGTGGATTACACTGCCTTTCTCGGGGTGGATTACACTGCCTTTCTTGGGGTGGATTACACTGCCTTTCTTGGGGTGGATTACACTGCCTTTCTTAGAGTGGATTACACTGCCTGTCTTGGGGTGGATTACACTGCCTGTCTTGGAGTGGATTACACTGCCTTTCTCGGGGTGGATTACACTGCCTTTCTTGGGGTGGATTACACTGCCTGTCTTGGAGTGGATTACACTGCCTTTCTTAGAGTGGATTACACTGCCTTTCTTAGAGTGGATTACACTGCCTTTCTTAGAGTGGATTACACTGCCTTTCTTGGGGTGGATTACACTGCCTGTCTTGGAGTGGATTACACTGCCTTTCTTAGAGTGGATTACACTGCCTTTCTTAGAGTGGATTACACTGCCTTTCTTAGAGTGGATTACACTGCCTTTCTTGGGGTGGATTACACTGCCTTTCTTGGAGTGGATTACACTGCCTGTCTTGGGGTGGATTACACTGCCTGTCTTGGAGTGGATTACACTGCATTTCTTGGGGTGGATTACACTGCATTTCTTGGGGTGGATTACACTGCCTTTCTTGGGGTGGATTACACTGCCTGTCTTGGGGTGGATTACACTGCCTTTCTTGGGGTGGATTACACTGCCTGTCTTGGGGTGGATTAGATGTGGAAATGCCGGTGATGGACTGGGGTGGACAAATGTAAGGAATCTTACAACACCAGGTTATAGTCCAACAATTTTATTTGAAAGTCACAAGCTTTCGGAGGCTTTCTCCATGAATCCATCCGCAGCTCCAGTGCCGCAATGCGGTTTGTCAGTACACCGAAGGGTCCCTGGCGACCATGTGTGCGGGAAATGTATCCCGCTGCAGCTACTGACAAACCGCATTGCGGCACTGGAGCTGCGGAAAAGCAGTAATCCACCCCAAGACAGGCAGTGTAATCCACCCCGAGAAAGGCAGTGTAATCCACCCCGAGAAAGGCAGTGTAATCCACCCCGAGACAGGCAGTGTAATCCACCCCAAGACAGGCAGTGTAATCCACCCCAAGACAGGCAGTGTAATCCACCCCGAGACAGGCAGTGTAATCCACCCCGAGACAGGCAGTGTAATCCACCCCAAGACAGGCAGTGTAATCCACCCCAAGAAAGGCAGTGTAATCCACCCCAAGACAGGCAGTGTAATCCACCCCGAGACAGGCAGTGTAATCCACCCCAAGACAGGCAGTGTAATCCACCCCAAGAAAGGCAGTGTAATCCACCCCAAGACAGGCAGTGTAATCCACCCCAAGACAGGCAGTGTAATCCACCCCAAGACAGGCAGTGTAATCCACCCCAAGACAGGCAGTGTAATCCACCCCAAGACAGGCAGTGTAATCCACCCCAAGACAGGCAGTGTAATCCACCCCAAGACAGGCAGTGTAATCCACTCCAAGACAGGCAGTGTAATCCACTCCAAGACAGGCAGTGTAATCCACCCCGAGACAGGCAGTGTAATCCACCCCAAGAAGGGCAGTGTAATCCACCCCGAGACAGGCAGTGTAATCCACCCCAAGAAGGGCAGTGTAATCCACCCCGAGACAGGCAGTGTAATCTACTCTAAGAAAGGCAGTGTAATCCACCCCGAGACAGGCAGTGTAATCCACCCCGAGACAGGCAGTGTGTGGATATACACAGTGTGCTGAGAGTTCGGTAAGTGTGGGAGTTTGGTGAAGTGGGGGAAGGAGGTGCTGCTTTGCCTTGCTTTTCCAAACTTTTCCTGCAGAGCGGTAGTGGACCTGAGAGTAGAAGACTGAGATTGTGGAATAAAAGCAGCAGCAGACCTGCACCAAGAGACAACTACTGTGCGACATCACAGGGACTTAACTCCTGGACCTAAGATAAATAAGAAGCAAAAAGTAATCCAAGTGGGACATCACCAAGGAAGAGGTAAGTGATTGGCTGGTGAGTATTTTCCTGCTGAATTTGTCTAAGGTTAGAGTTTGTGGATTCTCGGGTCTCTGTTGTGTCGTGGGGGACTGCTGTTCAGCAAGGGCCCTTGAGTATACCTTTTAATTGAAGTGAAATTGGTGGGATTCATTTAATTTGAATTAATTAGTTAAAGGGTAAGTCATGTTAGGACAGCCCAGCCCCGTGTTATGCTCTTCCTGCTCTATGTGGGAAATCAGGGACCCTTCCGGTGTCCCTGACGACCATGTGTGCGGGAAATGTATCCAGCTGCAGCTAATAACAAACCGCATTGCGGCACTGGAGCTGCGGATGGATTCATTAAGGAGCATTCGCAATGCTGAGAACGTCGTGGATAGCACGTTTAGTGAGATGGTCACACCGCAGGTAAAGGTTGTACAGGCAGGAAGTAATTGGGTGACCACCAGGCAGAGTAAGAGGAGCAGGCAGGCAGTGCAGGGGTCCCCTGTGGCCGTCCCCCTCTCAAACAAATATACCGCTTTGGATATTGTTGAGGGGGATGACTTATCAGGGGAAGGCAGCAGCAGCCAACTTCCTGGCACCAGGGGTAGCTCTGCTGCACAGGCTGGGAGGAAAAAGAGTGGAAGAGCTATAGTGGTAGGGAATTCTCTCGTAAGGGGAACAGACAGGCGTTTCTGTGGCCGTAAACGTGACTCCAGGATGGTTTGTTGCCTCCCTGGTGCCAGGGTCATGGATGTCACTGAGCGGCTACAGGGCATTCTCAAGGGGGAGGGTGAGCAGGCAGAGGTCGTGGTCCACATTGGGACCAACGACATAGGTAGGAAGGGAGATGAGGTCCTGCATCAAGAATTTAGGGAGCGAGGTAGCAGATTAAAGAGCAGGACCTCAAAGGTTGTAATCTCTGGATTACTCCCAGTGTCACGGGCTAGTGAGTATAGAAATAGGAGGATAGAACAGATGAATGCGTGGCTAAAGAGTTGGTGCAGGAGGGAGGGTTTCAGTTTCCTGGATCACTGGGCCTGCTTCTGGGGAAGGTGGGACTTGTACAAGTCGGACGGGTTGCACCTGAACCAGAGCGGGACAAATATCCTTGCGGGGAGGTTTGCTAGCACTGTTGGGGGGGGGTTTAAACTAACTTGGCAGGGGGATGGTATACAGAGTGGAGCTACAATAGGGGGTGATGTGCAGCCAAATATAGAGAAAAAAACAAGTCAGCTTGGAAGACAGGGCAAATATGTGAGGGCAAGGCTGGATGGCATCTATTTTAATGCAAGGAGTCTTGCGAATAAGGTGGATGAACTGAAGGTGTTGATAAACACATGGGAGTATGATATTGTTGCTGTCACAGAGACATGGTTGAGGGAGGGGCAAGACTGGCAGCTCAATATTCCGGGGTACAGAATCTTCAGGCGAGACAGAGGGGGAGGTATAAAAGGAGGGGGGGGTCGCAATATTAATTAAAGAATCAATTACTGCCATAAGGAGGGATGATATATTAGCAGGTTCCTCTAATGAGGCCATATGGGTGGAGCTTAAAAACAAAAAGGGGGCAAGCACTTTGATGGGAGTGTACTATAGGCCCCCAAACAGTCAGGGGGAGATAGAGGAACAGATATGTAGGCAAATCTCAGAAAATTGTGCAAATAATAGGGTGATAATAGTGGGGGATTTCAACTTCCCCAATATTAACTGGGATACTCAGAGTGTAAAAGGCTTAGAGGGTACAAAATTCTTAACGTGCATCCAGGAGAGCTTTTTGAGCCAGCATGTAGAAAGTCCTACAAGAGAGGGGGCGGTACTGGACCTAATTCTAGGGAATGTGGCTGGCCAAGTGGAAGAAGTGCTAGTAGGTGAGCACTTTGGTGACAGTGACCATAATTCGGTGAGATTTAAGGTGGTCATGGAAAAGGATAGGGAGGGGCCGGAAATAAAGGTTCTAAATTGGGGGAAGGCCGATTTTAATAGGATAAGGCAGGATCTGGCCAAAATGGACTGGGATCAGCTGCTTGTAGGAAAATCCGCATCGGAGCAATAGGAGTCTTTCAGAAGGGAGATTGAGACCATACAATGGCAACATGTTCCCGTAAAGGTCAAGGGTGGTTCCAAGAACTCCAGGGAACCTTGCATGTCAGGGGATATACGAGAATGGATTAGGAAAAAAAGGAGGGCTTTTGGCAGATACAAAAGGCTAAAGATGGAGGAAGCCCTAGAGGAGTACAAAAAGTGCAGGGGGATACTTAAAAAAGAAATTAGGAGATCAAGGAGGGGCCATGAAATAACACTGGCGAGCAAAATAAAGGAAAATCCTAAGATGTTTTATAAGTATATTAAGGGTAAGAGGATGACTAGGGAAAAAATAGGGCCCATTAGGGACAAAAATGGCAATGTGTGTGTGGAGCCGGCAGATGTAGGAGGGGTTCTAAATGAATTTTTCGCATCTGTTTTCACTATGGAGAAGGACGATGTAGACATAGAAATACGGCAGGGGGACTGTGATATACTCGAACATATTAACATCGAGCGGGAGGAGGTATTGGCGGTTTTAGCAGGCCTAAAAATGGATAAATCCCCAGGCCCGGACGAAATGTATCCCAGGCTACTGTGTGAGGCAAAGGAGGAGATTGCGGGGGCTCTAACACATATATTCAGAACCTCTCTGGCCACAGGGGATGTGCCAGAGGACTGGAGAACCGCTAATGTAGTACCATTATTCAAGAAGGGGAGTAGGGAAAAACCGGGGAACTACAGGCCAGTGAGCCTAACATCAGTGGTAGGAAAATTATTGGAAAAAATTCTGAAGGACAAAATTAGTCTCCACTTGGAGAAGCAAGGATTAATCAGGGATAGTCAACATGGCTTTGTCAAGGGAAGATCATGTCTGACTAATTTGATTGAATTTTTTGAGGGGGTGACTAGGCGTGTGGATGAGGGTAACGCAGTGGATGTGGTATACATGGATTTCAGTAAGGCCTTCGATAAAGTCCCCCACAGGAGACTGGTCAAGAAGGTACGAGCCCATGGAATCCAGGGTGCCTTGGCACTTTGGATACAAAACTGGCTTAGTGGCAGAAGGCAGAGGGTGATGGTCGAAGGTTGTTTTTGTGACTGGAAGCCTGTGGCCAGTGGGGTACCACAGGGATCGGTGCTGGGTCCCTTGCTGTTTGTGGTCTACATTAATGACTTGGATATGAATGTAAAAGGTATGATCAGTTAGTTCGCTGATGATACAAAAATTGGTAGGGTGGTAAATAGCGAGGAGGATAGCCTCAGTCTGCAGGACGATATAGATGGGTTGGTCAGATGGGCGGAACAGTGGCAAATGGAATTTAACCCGGAAAAGTGCGAGGTGATGCACTTTGGAGGGACTAACAAGGCAAGGGAATACACAATGAATGGGAGGACCCTAGGCAAGACAGAGGGTCAGAGGGATCTTGGTGTGCAAGTTCACAGATCCCTGAAGGCGGCGGAACAGGTAGATAAGGTGGTAAAGAAGGCATATGGGATACTTGCCTTTATTAGCCGAGGCATAGAATATAAGAGCAAGGAGGTTATGATGGAGCTGTATAAAACACTGGTTAGGCCACAGCTGGAGTACTGTGTGCAGTTCTGGTCGCAACACTACAGGAAGGATGTGATCGCTTTGGAGAGGGTGCAGAGGAGATTCACCAGGATGTTACCAGGGCTGGAGCGCTTCAGCTATGAAGAGAGACTGGTTTGTTTTCCTTGGAGCAGAGGAGGCTGAGGGGGGACATGATTGAGGTGTACAAAATTATGAGGGGCACAGATAGGATGGATACTAAGGAGCTTTTTCCCTTCATTGATGGTTCTATAACAAGGGGACATAGATTCAAGGTAAAAGGCGGGAGGTTTAGAGGGGATTTGAGAAAGAACTTTTTCACCCAGAGGGTGGTTGGAGTCTGGAACTCACTGCCTGAAAGGGTTGTGGAGGCAGGAACCCTCACAACATTCAAGAAGCATTTGGATGAGCACTTGAAATGCCATAGCATACAAGGCTACGGACCAAATGCTGGAATATGGGATTAGAGTAGACAGGGCTTGATGGCCGGCGCGGACACGATGGGCCGAAGGGCCTCTATCCGTGCTGTATAACTCTATGACTCTATGACTCTATGTCACGAAGGAGAAAGCCTCCGAAAGCTTGTGATTTTCAAATAAAACTGTTGGACTATAACCTGGTGTTGTAAGATTCCTTACATTTGGGGTGGATTACACTGCCTTTCTCGGGGTGGATTACACTGCCTTTCTCGGGGTGGATTACACTGCCTTTCTCGGGGTGGATTACACTGCCTTTCTTGAGGTGGATTTTTTTTTGTTTTATTCGTTTATGGGATGTGGGCATCGCTGGCGAGGCTGGCATTTATTGCCCATCCCTAATTGCCCTTGAGAAGGTGGTGATGAGCTGCCTTCTGGAACCGCTGCAGTCCATGTGGTGAAGGTTCTCCCACAGTGCTGTTAGGAAAGGAGTTCCAGGATTTTGACCCAGCGACAATGAAGGAACGGCGATATATTTCCAAGTCGGGATGGTGTGTGACTTGGAGGGGAACGTGCAGGTGGTGTTGTTCCCATGTACCTGCTGCTCTTGTCCTTCTAGGTGGTAGAGGTCGCGGGTTTGGGAGGTGCTGTCGAAGTAGCCTTGGCGAGTTGCTGCAGTGCATCCTGTGGATGGTACACACTGCAGCCACAGTGCGCCGGTGGTGAAGGGAGTGAATGTTTAGGGTGGTGGATGGGGTGCCAATCAAGCGGGCTGCTTTGTCCTGGATGGTGTCAAGCTTCTCATCCAGGCAAGTGGAGAGTATTCCATCACACTCCTGACTTGTGTCTTAAGAACATAAGAAATAGGAGCAGGTGTAGGCCAATCGGCCCCTCGAGCCTGCTCCGCCATTCAATAAGATCATGGCTGATCTGATCCTAACCTCAAACCTAAAGAACACAAGAAGTAGGAGCAAGACCCGGCCACTCAGCCCCTGGGCCCTCTCCGCCACCCACAGGGCCTTGACCGATCCGAACTCAGCTTCATGTCCAATTTCCTGCCCGCTCCCCGTAACCCCTAATTCCCTTTACTTCGAGGAAACTGTCTATTTCTGTTTTAAATTTATTTAATGATGTAGCTTCCACAGCTTCCTGGGGCAGCAAATTCCACAGACCTACTACCCTCTGAGTGAAGAAGTTTCTCCTCATCTCAGTTTTGAAAGAGCAGCCCCTTATTCTAAGATTATAGATGGTGGAAAGGCTTTGGGGAGTCAGGAGGTGAGTCACTCGCCGCAGAATACCCAGCCTCTGACCTGCTCTTGTAGCCACAGTATTTATATGGTTGGTCCAGTTAAGTTTGTGGTCAATGGTGACCCGGAGGATGTTGATGGAGGGGGATTCGGCGATGGTAATGCCGTTGAATGTCAAGGGGAGGTGGTTAGACTCTCTGCCTTTCTTGGGGTGGATTACACTGCCTTTCTTGGAGTGGATTACACTGCCTTTCTTGGAGTGGATTACACTGCCTGTCTTGGGGTGGATTACACTGCCTTTCTTGGGGTGGATTACACTGCCTGTCTTGGGGTGGATTACACTGCCTGTCTTGGGGTGGATTACACTGCCTGTCTTGGGGTGGATTACACTGCCTGTCTTGGGGTGGATTACACTGCCTTTCTTGGGGTGGATTACACTGCCTGTCTTGGAGTGGATTACACTGCCTTTCTTGGGGTGGATTACACTGCCTTTCTTGGGGTGGATTACACTGCCTTTCTTGGGGTGGATTACACTGCCTGTCTTGGAGTGGATTACACTGCCTGTCTTGGAGTGGATTACACTGCCTTTCTTGGGGTGGATTACACTGCCTGTCTTGGAGTGTAAACAATTTTACAACACCAAGTTATAGTCCAGCAATTTTATTTTAAATTCACAAGCTTTCGGAGATTTTCTCCTTCCTCAGGCAAATGTTTCAAGATCTCCTTGAAGCCTACGCATTTATACATATTGAACAATAATACATGGTGTTTACAGACTGCCCCTGCAACTGCCCGTTGCCAAGGCAATCACCGTGTTCAGACAGAGAGGTGTTACCTGCAGAACCTCCGAATACACATTCAACAAAAAAACAAACAGGGAAAAAAAACAGAGAAAAAAAAACACAGAGAGAGGCAGAAACATCCGGAAGGCAGAGAGAGCCAGCAAATGACCCATTATATTAAAAACAGATAACATTTGTTCGCTGGTGGGGTAACGTGTAGCGTGACATGAACCCAAGATCCCGGTTGAGGCCGTCCTCATGGGTGCGGAACTTGGCTATCAATTTCTGCTCGACAATTTTGCGTTGTCGTGTGTCTCGAAGGCCGCCTTGGAGTACGCTTACCCGAAGGTCGGTGGATGAATGTCCATGACTGCTGAAGTGTTCCCCGACTGGGAGGGAACCCTCCTGTTTGGCGATTGTTGCGCGGTGTCCGTTCATCCGTTGTCGCAGCGTCTGCATGGTCTCGCCAATGTACCATGCTCTGGGGCATCCTTTCCTGCAACGTATGAGGTAGACAACGTTGGCTGAGTCACAGGAGTATGAACCATGCACCTGGTGGGTGGTGTCATCTCGTGTGATGGTGGTATCTGTGTCGATGATCTGGCATGTCTTGCAGAGGTTACCGTGGCAGGGTTGTGTGGCGTCGTGGACGCTGTTCTCTTGAAAGCTAGGTAGTTTGCTGCGAACGATGGTCTGTTTGAGGTTGGGTGGCTGTTTAAAGGCGAGTAGTGGAGGTGTGGGGATGGCCATAGCGAGGTGTTTGTCCTCATTGATGACATGTTGAAGGCTGCGGAGAACATGGCGTAGTTTCTCCGCTCCGGGGAAGTACTGGACGACAAAGGGTACTCTGTTGGTTGCGTCCCGTGTTAGTCTCCTGAGGAGGTCTATGCGATTTTTTGCTGTGGCCCGTCGGAACTGTCGATCGATGAGTCGAGCGTCATATCCCGTTCTTACTAGAACGGGATATGACGCTCGACTCATCGATCGACAGTTCCGACGGGCCACAGCAAAAAATCGCATAGACCTCCTCAGGAGACTAACACGGGACGCAACCAACAGAGTACCCTTTGTCGTCCAGTACTTCCCCGGAGCGGAGAAACTACGCCATGTTCTCCGCAGCCTTCAACATGTCATCAATGAGGACAAACACCTCGCTATGGCCATCCCCACACCTCCACTACTCGCCTTTAAACAGCCACCCAACCTCAAACAGACCATCGTTCGCAGCAAACTACCTAGCTTTCAAGAGAACAGCGTCCACGACGCCACACAACCCTGCCACGGTAACCTCTGCAAGACATGCCAGATCATCGACACAGATACCACCATCACACGAGATGACACCACCCACCAGGTGCATGGTTCATACTCCTGTGACTCAGCCAACGTTGTCTACCTCATACGTTGCAGGAAAGGATGCCCCAGAGCATGGTACATTGGCGAGACCATGCAGACGCTGCGACAACGGATGAACGGACACCGCGCAACAATCGCCAAACAGGAGGGTTCCCTCCCAGTCGGGGAACACTTCAGCAGTCATGGACATTCATCCACCGACCTTCGGGTAAGCGTACTCCAAGGCGGCCTTCGAGACACACGACAACGCAAAATTGTCGAGCAGAAATTGATAGCCAAGTTCCGCACCCATGAGGACGGCCTCAACCGGGATCTTGGGTTCATGTCACGCTACACGTTACCCCACCAGCGAACAAATGTTATCTGTTTTTAATATAATGGGTCATTTGCTGGCTCTCTCTGCCTTCCGGATGTTTCTGCCTCTCTCTGTGTTTTTTTTTCTCTGTTTTTTTTCCCTGTTTGTTTTTTTGTTGAATGTGTATTCGGAGGTTCTGCAGGTAACACCTCTCTGTCTGAACACGGTGATTGCCTTGGCAACGGGCAGTTGCAGGGGCAGTCTGTAAACACCATGTATTATTGTTCAATATGTATAAATGCGTAGGCTTCAAGGAGATCTTGAAACATTTGCCTGAGGAAGGAGAAAATCTCCGAAAGCTTGTGAATTTAAAATAAAATTGCTGGACTATAACTTGGTGTTGTAAAATTGTTTACAATTGTCAACCCCAGTCCATCACCGGCATCTCCACATCATGTCTTGGAGTGGATTACACTGCCTGTCTTGGGGTGGATTACACTGCCTGTCTTGGGGTGGATTACACTGCCTGTCTTGGAGTGGATTACACTGCCTGTCTTGGAGTGGATTACACTGCCTGTCTTGGAGTGGATTACACTGCCTGTCTTGGGGTGGATTACACTGCCTGTCTTGGGGTGGATTACACTGCCTGTCTTGGGGTGGATTACACTGCCTGTCTCGGGGTGGATTACACTGCCTGTCTCGGGGTGGATTACACTGCCTTTCTTGGGGTGGATTACACTGCCTGTCTTGGGGTGGATTACACTGTCTTTTGATGGATATTCCAGCACACAAGCGTCTATTGAAATACCCATGAACGTGCCACTTGGCAGAGGACGAAAGCCTGCAGGGGAAGGCAAGGGAAATACAATGGGAAATTAAGCAATAAAAATGTCAAACCGCTCACTGTAAATACAACCTGACTCTGTCTGAGAATTCAAGCAGCAGATCTCCCAACAACTTGAAGCATTTACTAAATTTCTTATCCGTTATTTTCACTGCTGTTTACTATGAGGAGGGAGTGAATCAGCAAGCAGCTCGGTGTTCCCTCATCTTTGTTCTATGTTTATTTTGCCAGCCCTCTCTCGGTAATGAAACCTTTGAGCTCAGGGCGATATGTGAATCCAAACAAGGGAAACCCAAGAAGATCCTGCTCTTTTATGCAGCACTCTGTGCCGTTACCTCTCAAGAATGTGTTTTATTTAGATAACAGGCAAAGATCCGGAATCAAGAGAAGTGGCCCGGAGGCTTGGTGCCGGGGCGGTGAAGTGCCACATCCTGGAGCAGGAACTGACACAAACAGGGGGCATTGTTTTAAACACAGACACTGACAGATCAGCTCTATTGGGGCAGGGGCTGAACACGGCGTGTCTGCTCTTTCTGTCACAAGATGTGTTTTTCAGAGGCTCACCCCTCTCCCAGGCCTGAACACGGGTCGTACTTTGTCCGGTTGCTTGCATTGTGGTAATTCAAAGAGCCCAGCACCGAGCATGGGACCACTCGCCCATGGAGTGTGGGTCAGTTATTAGGCTGTAACATCCTTACACGGTGGAGCATCCAGCTCGAAGTCCAGGATCATGGAATTCCTCTTTGTTTTTGCAGCTCGTGATATCAGTCCTCTGCTGGGAGGACAGATCGATGGGCTTCTCTCAGCTTCCTGTCATTGGTTCACAGGGAGATGTACAGAGTGGCGAAAAGTGGCATTATATGGATGCCAATTTTAACATTATTTTTCTCTCTCTTCACAGTAGAAGACACAAAAAACATATCGGAAATAGCGGGGAATCAAGGGTCTAATAAGAGGAGGAACTTAAAGTAATTAAGATTAGTAAAGAAAAAGTTTTAGAAAAATTAATGGGACTAAAAGCCGACAAATCCCCTGGACCTGATGACCTACATCCTAGGGTTCTAAAAGAGGTGGCTGCAGAGATAGTGGATGCATTGGTTGTGATCTTCCAGAATTCCCTAGATTCTAGAACGGTCCCCACGGATTGGAAGGTAACAGATGTAACCCCGCTATTCAAGAAAGGAGGGAGAGAGAAAACAGGGGAATATAGGCCAGTTAGCCTGACATCAGTAGCAGAGGAAATGCTAGAATCTATTATTAAGGACGTAGTAACAGGGCACTTAAGAAATCATAATATGATTAGGCAGAGTCAACACGGTTTTATGAAAGGGAAATCGTGTTTGACAAATCTATTAGAGTTTTTTAAGAGTGCAAATAGCAGGGTGGATAAGAGGGAACCAGTGGATGTAGTGTATTTAGATTTTCAAAAGGCATTTGATAAGGTGCCACACAAGAGGCTGTTACACAAGATTAGGGCTCATGGGATTGGAGGTAATATATTAGCATGGATTGAGGGTTGGTTAATGGACAGAAAACAGAGAGTAGGGATAAACGGGTCATTTTTGGGTTGGCAGGTTGTAACTAGTGGGGTGCCGCAAGGATCAGTGCTTGGGCCTCAGCGATTTACAATCTATATTAATGACTTAGATGAAGGGACTGAGTGTAATGTATCCAGGTTTGCTGACGATACAAAGTTAGGTGGGAAAGTGTGTTACTACAGTAACCCTGTCCTACACTCCATGGGACAGTGTATTACTGCAGTAACCCTGTCCTACACACCATGGGACAGTGTGTTACTGCAGTAACCCTGTCCTACACACCATGGGACAGTGTGTTACTGCAGTAACCCTGCCTACACTCCAAGGGACAGTGTGTTACTGCAGTAACCCTGTCCTACACTCCAAGGGACAGTGTGTTACTGCAGTAACCCTGTCCTACACACCATGGGACAGTGTGTTACTGCAGTAACCCTGCCTACACTCCATGGGACAGTGTATTACTGCAGTAACCCTGTCCTACACTCCATGGGACAGTGTGTTACTGCAGTAACCCTGTCCTACACTCCATGGGAAAGTGTGTTACTGCAGTAACCCTGTCCTACACTCCATGGGAAAGTGTGTTACTACAGTAACCCTGTCCTACACTCCATGGGACAGTGTGTTGCTGCAGTAACCCTGTCCTACACTCCAAGGGACAACGTGTTACTGCAGTAACCCTGTCCTACACTCCATGGGACAGTGTGTTACTGCAGTAACCCTGTCCTACACTCCATGGGAAAGTGTGTTACTGTAGTAACCCTGCCCTACACTCCATGGGACAGTGTGTTACTGCAGTAACCCTGTCCTACACTCCATGGGACAGTGTGTTACTACAGTAACCCTGCCCTACACTCCATGGGACAGTGTATTACTACAGTAACCCTGTCCTACACTCCATGGGACAGTGTGTTACTGCAGTAACCCTGTCCTACACTCCATGGGACATAATTTTGTAGACCTCTATTATAGCTCTCTTTAATCTTCTCAGTTCCAATGAATAAAGTGCTGCTTTTTAAGTTTTTCTTTATACCTATAGCCTTTCACTGCTAACATCATTCAGTGAAACTTGGCTGTGCCTCTTTCCATGGCTCTAATATTCTTCCTATAATTACATAGAATTTACAGCACAGAAACAGGTCATTCGGCCCAACTGGTCAATGCCATTGTTTATGCTCCATACAAGTCTCCTCCCACCCCTCTTCATCTCACCCTATCTGCATATCTTTCCATTCCTTTCTCAGTCTTTCCTGATAGTTATATTGTCTCTGGTATCATCCTTGCAAATCTTCTTTGCACCTTCTCCAGTGCCTCTATAGCCTTTTTGTAATATGGAGACCAGAGCCATACACAGTTCTAAGTGTGGTCTAGATTAGATTGGGCTGAGATAGTTCAATTTGCTCGTGGCTGATCTGTACCTTAACTCTATCCATCCGCCTTGGTTCTGTAACCCTTAATACCCTTGCTTAACAAAATTCTATCAATCTCAGTTTTGAAATTTTCAATTGACCCCCAGACTCAACCGCTTTCTGGGGGAGAGAGTTCCAGATTTCCACTCCCCTTTGTGTGAAGAAGTGCTTCCTGAGAACACCCGTAAACGACTTCGCTCTAATTTTAAGGTTATGTTCCCTTGTTCTGGACTCTCCCACCAGAGGAAATAGTTTCTCCCTATCTACCCTATCAAATCCTTTAATCACCTTAAACGCTTCAATTAGATCACCCCTTAATCTTCTATACTCGAGGGAATACAAGCCTAGTCTATGCAACCTGTCCTCATAATTTAACCCTTTTAGCCCCGGTATCATTCTGGTGAATCCGCACACCACCCCCTCCAAGGCCAATATATCTTTCCTGAGGTGCAGTGCCCAGAACTCCAAAGGGAGTGCCTCTCTCTCCACAGACTGCCCACCAGACCTGTTTCGAGGGTGATGTATGACGACACATAATCTCTCCTTTCCTCCTGCCGCAACAACAATGATATTCCTAAACCTGGACACTGAGCCAAAGGACGAACTTGATGCTCCAAATGGTATACATTAGAGCCCAGTGTTTCTGATATGGGCACTCACTGGACCTCTGGGTCCTGTACCAGCAGCGTTTTAAATACCAATATTCTCCCTCTCCTGACTTTGCCTCCCACATCAGCCAGATAACAGCCACCCAACTAAATAACACATGTATTTACTCAGCAAATAAAATAATCCATATTCTGTTCAACCTTGTGAAAACATTCCAGCCCACATCCTGTTCCAGCATCAGTTTACTGATGACACTCAGCAACAAAGGAGGAGTTTTGTCAAATTTCAACTAGAAGTTCAAACTTTCGGATTTACTGTGACGTTAGAACCACAGGCAGGATTTCAACATGGTGCAAATACCCGGTCAGTTTAGTACACTAGAAACTGAACTTTGCATTACTCACTGTCCACTGACATCATTGTTACCCGTTTTCAATATTTAAACTAATTCTTAGTGTAATTAAACTAATTGTTAGGTTTTTTCTCAGCTGCAGAAAGTCCTTGTTACTAAAAACGGTATGAAGCTCACACCCTCAGGATCACAGGTGGACTGTTTAGTAATAACGAATGTTAGCAATGATCCTTACCTTGAAAGCTTCTCCCCATTGACCTCCTCCTATTGTCTGCTGGGCTTGTGTCAGTAGGGTGCTCAGAATCTACCTCCCAGTGAGCACATCACTGCGTGTCCAAAACAACCAGCCGAGCTCTGGATGGATGCCGTGCCACACACACACTGTGAGGAAGTGCCTGTCTGCAAGGACTTTATCAGCAGTGTTGGCCCAATTCCTTTTATTCAACAACAGTGCACCCTCCTGGTGTGCAATCACTAAAAGCAAACTCTCACACTGTATAGTGCAGGAGACAGCAGAAAGAGCAATAATACTTCAGTTTGAAGGAGCATCACTAAAGGTAGCTCTACTGCCACTTTTGCATCTCCACAAAGCAGTTAATCCACAAAGCAGTTAATCCTACGCATTCTCATCCCACGTAATCCCCGCGTGGGAGACTTCTACTGCCTCCCAAAGATACACAAAGCCAACACACCCGGACGTCCCATCGTATCAGGCAACGGAACCCTGTGTGAGAACCTCTCTGGATACATCGAGGGCATCCTGAAACCCATCGTACAGGGAACCCCCAGCTTCTGTCGCGACACTACAGACTTCCTACAAAAACTCAGTACCCACGGACCAGTTGAACCAGGAACACTTCTCACCACGATGGACGTCTCGGCACTATACACCAGTATCCCCCACGATGACGGCATCGCTGCGACAGCATCAATACTCAACACCAACAACAGCCAATCTCCGGAAGCCATCCTACAACTCATCCGCTTCATCCTGGATCACAATGTCTTCACCTTCGATAACCAGTTCTTTACCCAAACACACGGAACAGCCATGGGGACCAAATTCGCACCCCAATACGCCAACATTTTCATGCACAAGTTCGAGCAGGACTTCTTCACTGCACAAGACCTCCAACCAACACTATACACCAGATACATCGACGACATTTTCTTTCTATGGACCCACGGCAAGGAATCACTAAAGAGACTACACGATAACATCAACAAGTTCCATCCCACCATCAAGCTCACCATGGACTACTCCTCAGAATCAGTTTCTTTCTTGGACACACGAATCTCCATCAAAGACGGGCACCTCAGCACCTCACTCTACCGCAAGCCCACGGACAACCTCACGATGCTCCACTTTTCCAGCTTCCACCCTAACCACGTCAAAGAGGCCATCCCCTATGGACAGGCCCTGCGAATACACAGGGTCTGCTCAGACGAGGAGGAACGCGATGGACACCTACAGACGCTGAAAGACGCCCTAGTAAGAACGGGATATGACGCTCGACTCATCGATCGACAGTTCCGACGGGCCACAGCAAAAAATCGCATAGACCTCCTCAGGAGACTAACACGGGACGCAACCAACAGAGTACCCTTTGTCGTCCAGTACTTCCCCGGAGCGGAGAAACTACGCCATGTTCTCCGCAGCCTTCAACATGTCATCAATGAGGACAAACACCTCGCTATGGCCATCCCCACACCTCCACTACTCGCCTTTAAACAGCCACCCAACCTCAAACAGACCATCGTTCGCAGCAAACTACCCAGCTTTCAAGAGAACAGCGTCCACGACGCCACACAACCCTGCCACGGTAACCTCTGCAAGACATGCCAGATCATCGACACAGATACCACCATCACACGAGATGACACCACCCACCAGGTACATGGTTCATACTCCTGTGACTCGGCCAACGTTGTCTACCTCATACGTTGCAGGAAAGGATGCCCCAGAGCATGGTACATTGGCGAGACCATGCAGACGCTGCGACAACGGATGAACGGACACCGCGCAACAATCGCCAAACAGGAGGGTTCCCTTCCAGTCGGGGAACACTTCAGCAGTCATGGACATTCATCCACCGACCTTCGGGTAAGCGTACTCCAAGGCGGCCTTCGAGACACACGACAACGCAAAATCGTCGAGCAGAAATTGATAGCCAAGTTCCGCACCCATGAGGACGGCCTCAACCGGGATCTTGGGTTCATGTCACGCTACACGTTACCCCACCAGCGAACAAATGTTATCTGTTTTTAATATAATGGGTCATTTGCTGGCTCTCTCTGCCTTCCGGATGTTTCTGCCTCTCTCTGTTTTTTTTTCTCTGTTTTTTTTCCCTGTTTGTTTTTTTGTTGAATGTGTATTCGGGGGTTCTGCAGATGACACCTCTCTGTCTGAACACGGTGATTGCCTTGGCAACAGGCAGTTGCAGGGGCAGTCTGTAAACACCATGTATTATTCAATATGTATAAATGCGTAGGCTTCAAGGAGATCTTGAAACATTTACCTGAGGAAGGAGAAAATCTCCGAAAGCTTGTGAATTTAAAATAAAATTGCTGGACTATAACTTGGTGTTGTAAAATTGTTTACAGTTAATATTTAACTCAGGAGGCGGATCCCAATCTGTTGCATAGACTAGGCTTGTATTACCTTCAGTATAGAAGATTAAGGGGTGATCTAATTGAGGTGTTTAAAATGATTAAAAGATTTGATAGGGTAGATAGAGAGAAACTATTTCCTCTGCTGGGGGAGTCCGGAACAAGGGGGCATAACCTTAAAATTAGAGCTAGGCCGTTCAGGGGTGATGTCAGGAAGCACTTCTTCACACAAAGGGGAGTGGAAATCTGGAGCTCTCTGCTACCACCCCCCCCAAAAAAGAGCTGTTGGGCTGGGGGTCAATTCAAAATTTAAAAACTGATTGATAGATTTTTGTTGGGTAAGGGTATTAAGGGTTATGGAATGAAGGCGGGTAAACGGAGTTAAGATACAGATTAGCCATGATCCAATTGAATGGAGGAACAGGCTCGAGGGCTGAATGGCCTGCACAATGACAACTTGCATTTATATAGCACCTTTAATGTAGTAAAATGTCCGAAGGCGCTTCACGGGAGCGATTATCAAACAAAATTTGACACTGAGCCATGTAAGGAGATATTAGGACAGATGACCAAAAGCTTGGTCAAAGAGGTAGGTTTTAAGGAGTATCTTAAAGGAGAAGAGGTAGAGAGGTTTAGGGAGGGAATTCCAGAGCTTAGGGCCTAGGCAGCGGAAAGCATCGCCGCCAATGGTGGAACAATGAAAATTAGGGATGCGCAAGAGGCTAGAATTTGAGGAGTGCAGAGATCTCGGAGGGTTGTAGGGCTGGAGGAGGTTACAGAGATAGGGAGGGGCGAGGCCATAGAGGGATTTGAAAACAAGGATGAGAATTTTAAAATCGAGGGGTTGCCGGACTTGGTGCGAGTTATGATCGGAGCAGCAGAGTTTTGGATGAGCTCAAGTTTATGGAGGGTGCTTACAGCGCATAAGTACTACAGCCCTCGAGACACCTGCAGCCTAGGCTCTCCAGCATCCGCGATCCTTGTTAGTTCCGCCTGGCATCTACCTTGTAATAAAGCAGCGAATTCAAAGAGTTAATTTGTAACTCAGCTTGGGGTTGGGTTGGGAGGGTGCTTTTATGTGTAGATGGGATGCCAGCCAGGAGACCATTGGAATAGTCGAGTCTGGAGGTAACAAAGGCATGGATGAGGGTTTCAGCAGCAGATGAGCTGAGGTGGGGTAGAGATGGGCAATGTTACGGAGTTGGAAGTGGACGGTCTTGCTGATGGAGAGGATATGGGGTTGGGATCCCTTGTGGGTACCCCTGTTCCTATGTTCAATCTGCTGGATCCATTGTGTCTCCAGAGACTTTATAATTTTACGTACAGTCTTCAGTATTTTCAGAAAGTGGGCACTCTCAAAGCACACCGGCAGGGAGCAGAGCTCTGCATTCACATGTAAGCATGCATACATAATACCACCTCCAGCCATTCGGAGTTTGATTCACAGCCTGTAGCACAGCATGGGTATTGCTGCTGGAATCACACACCGCACTATAACTGCAGCAAAACGCAACACCAAATCCCCACAATTTACAGCACTTTAACCTTCTCCATTACCCACAGATGCTTACAGTGCATAAGTACTACAGCCCTCGAGACACATGCAGCCTAGGCTCTCCAGCACCCGCGATCCTTGTTAGCTCCACCTGCCATCTGCCCTGTAATAAAGCAGCGAATTCAAAGAGTTAATTTGTAACTCAGCTTGGGGTTGGGAGGAGTGCTTTTATGTGTAGTTTTACTATTTTGTTCTTCACTGCCTGGCCTGTTCCACCTCCACTTGCTGTTGTGGTCTAGTCCACTGCTGCTCATTCTCCTCCCATTTTGATCTCCTCCCTGTCTTTTCTTTCACCGCTAACTCATTGCATGATGTCACTCAGTTTGAAAACTGGAATTTAGTCAAGAACATTGGAAGGTTGCTAAGGATGGCCCAGGGATTATTCCTATCGGCTGATCTGGAGCTAACGACTGACGGCCTGTTCTAACGGGTTTGTGTGGATTGCATTGCTACTGGCTCAGCTGACCCCTTGTGGAAGAGTCCTCTTTGTGGTTGAATGTTCCTAAGGGCTGCCACCTACTGCATGCCAAGTAAATGTACTGGGGTGGGTTCTACAGTATGTGCAGTATCACTGCTAGGCTCAAGAGCCTTTCTTCACCTGTTGCACAAGAGTAATGATGAGTTTATACAAAACATTGGTTAGATCACATCTCAAGTACTGTGTGCAGTTTTGGGCGTCCCACTATAGAAAGGGTGTTAAAAGCCAAAGTTAGTGAAAAAAAGATTCAGCCTCAACTCTTTAAACTTCCCGGCCCTCTGAATGGAATTGCCACATTAGTCCTAGTGCTATGGGGCCCACTGGGCTGAGGCAGGCCAAACTCATTCTATGTAACACATTCACAGCCAGTAAATAAGGACTGCTATTCCATTGCTCTGGGCTGGATTTAAACTTCATACTGGACTGCAACACTGCACCAGCCTTTCCCTAGAATAATTTAATTTTTAAAAAATCATATAAAGGGATTACTCCTCCTGAAGGTTTGTAATATAAAACATTTTATACATTTCACCAATGTCAAGAAGCCTCAGACATCCGAGTGCTCCAGGGCTTCAATATTAAATAGGGTCAATGAATTGAGTTGATCAATTTGTTGTTCTCATCATTGCAACCTCAGTCTTTCGATTAGGCACTTTACAACCTTCTGGACTCAACATCAATTTCAGATCATAACCACTGCTCCCATTTTTTCGGACAGCAGGTGCTGGTAATGGTTCTGATGTTGAAATTTACAGCTCCTCCAGACCCATCATATCTTTTAATCTAATTTCCCAATCTACCTTAGCCAACTCGCCCCCTCCTACTTACGTGATTGGTTTTGTTTAAATTTATGAACCTAGTTTCGGACTTAACTACATGCACCATCATCCCTTTTGTTCTTTCCTCTCCTCCCTCCCCCCCCACTTCTCCATCTCCCCCTCCCTTTCCTCCCCTCCCCTCTTCATCTTCCCCTCCTCCCACTTTGCCTGGCTCTGTACTTGCTTAAAAATTGTTAAATCTTTAATTTCTTCCAGTTCTCATGAAATGCCATCGACCTGAAACGTTAATTTTGTTTCTTTCTCCACAGATGCTGCCTGACTTACTGAGTATTTCCAGAATTTTCTGTTTTTATTTCAGGTTTCCAGCATCTGCAGCATTTTATTTTTGATTGCAACATCAATATTGGGAACAGAAGTTTCCATTTCTTGACCCATTGCCACCCCCAGGTAAGGCATCACTGGAGGTCAGGATTAATTAGTAATCTTATAGTTAAGGATCCTCTGGGGCAGAGTGATCATAATATGATAGAATTTCATATTGTGTTTGAGAGTGATGGAGTTAAGTCCGAAACTAGGGTCATAAATTTAAACAAAACCAATCACGTAAGTAGGAGGGGGCGAGTTGGCTAAGGTAGATTGGGAAATTAGATTAAAAGATATGATGGTAGATAAGCAATGGCGAACATTTAAAGAAATAATTCATAATTCTCAACGAATATACATTCCCTTGAGGCATAAAAACCACGAGAAAAGTGATCCAACCGTGGCTAACTAGAGAAGATTAAAAAAGGCTTACAATGTGCCAAAAAGAGTAGTAAGCCTGAGCATTGGGAGAGTTTTAGAAATCAGCAAAGGATGACCAAGAAATTGATAAAGAGGAAGAAAAATTGAATATGAGAGTAAACTAGCAAGAAATATAAAAACAGATTGTAAGAACTTCTACAAGTATATAAAAAGGAAGAGATTAGCAAAAGTAAACGTAGGTCCTTAGAGGCAGAGACAGGAGAAATTATGATGGGGAATAAGGAAATGGCAGAGACATTAAACAAATATTTTGTATCTGTCTTCATAGTAGAAGACACAAAAAAGATAGAATCATCATAGAAAGGTTACAGCATGGAAGGAGGCCGCGCAGGCTCTACGCAAGAGCAATCCAGCTAGTCCCACTCCCCCGCCCTATCCCCACAGCCGTGCAAATTTTTCCTTTCAAGTACTTATCCAGTTCCCTTTTTAAAGTGACGATTGAATGCAGTGCATTCCAGATCCTAACCACTCGCTGTGTAAAAAAAGTTTCTCATGTCTCCTTTGGTTCTTTTGCCAATCACCTTAAATCTATGTCCTCTGTTCTCTTGACCCTTCTGCCTATGGGAACAGTTTCTATCTATTCTGCTAGACTCTTCATGATTTTAAATACCTCTATCAAATCTCCTCTCAACCTTCTCTATTCCAAGGAGAACAACCCCAGCTTCTCCAGTCTATCCACGTAACTAAAGTCCCTCATCCCTGGAGTCATTCCAGTAAATCTTTTCTGCACCCTCTCTTAAGGCCTTCACATCTTTCCTAAAGTTCAGTGCCCAGAACTGAACACAATACTCCAGTTGCGGTTGAACTAGTGTTTTATAAAGGTTCATCATGACTTCCTTGCTTTTGTACTCTATGCCTCTATTTATAAAGCCCAGGATCCCGAATGCTTTTTTAACCACTTTCTCAACCTGCCCTGCCACCTTCAACAATTTGTGCACATATACCCCCAGGTCTCTCTGTTCCTGTACCCCTTTTAGAGTTGTGCCTTCTAGTTTATATTGCCTTTCCCTGTTTTTCCTACCGAAATGTACTACGTCGCATTTTTCTGCGTTAAATTTCACCTGCCATGTGTCCACTCATTTCACCAGCCTGTCTAAATCCTCTTGAAGTCTATCACTATCCTCCTCACTGTTCACTACACTTTCAGGTTTTGTGTCATCTGCAAATTTGGAAATTGTGCCCTGTACTCCCAAGTCCAAGTCATTAATATATATCAGTGGGGAACACCACTGTATACCTCCCTCCAGTCCGAAAAACAACCATTCACCACTACTCTCTGCTTCCTGTTACTTAGCCAATTTTGTATCCATGCTGTTACTGCCCCCTTTATTCCATGGGCTTCAATCTTGATGACAAGCCTATTATGCGGCACTTTATCAAATGCTTTTTAAGGTCCATGTACACATCAACTGCATTGCCCTCATCAACCTTCACTGTTACCTCATCAAAAAACTTGATCAAGTTAGTTAAACACAATTTGCTTTTAACAAATCCGTGCTGGCTTTCCCTAATCAATCCACACTTGTCCAAGTGACTGCTAATTCTGTCCCGGATTATCATTTCAATCCATTCCGGAAATTGTGGGGAACCAAGGGGCTAACGAGTGTGAGGAGCTTAAAATAATTAAGATTAGTAAAGAAAAAGTACTGGAGAAATTAATGGGACTAAAAGACGACAAATCCCCTGGAACTGATGACCTACATCCTAGGGTTTTAAGAGAGGTAGCTGGAGAGATAGTGGATGCATTGGCTTTGATCTTTCAGAATTCCCTACATTCTAGAACAGTCCCTGTGGGCTGGAAGGTAGCAAATGTAACCCCGCTATTCAAGGAGGGAGAGAGAAAACAGGGGACTATAGGCCAATTAGCCTGACATCAGTAGCAGGGAAAATGCTTGAATCCATTATTAAGGACGTAGTAACAGGGCACTTAGAAAATCATATGATGAAGCAGCGTCAACACGGTTTTACGAAAGGGAAATCGTGTTTGACAAATTATTAGAGTTTTTTGAGGGTGTAGCTAGCAGGGTAGATAAGGGGGAACCAGTGGATGTAGTATATTTGGATTTTCAAAAGGCATTCGATAAGGTGCCACACAAGAGGTTGTTACACAAAATTAGAGCTCATGGGATTGGGGTAATATATTAGCATGGAGAGAGAATTGGTTAACAGACAGAAGACAAAGAGTAGGGATAAACAGGTTATTTTCAGGTTGGCAGGCTGTAACTAGTGGGATGCTGCAAGGATCGGTGCTCGGGCCTCAGCTGTTTACAATCTATATTAACGACTTAGATGAGGGGACTGAGTGTAATGTGTCCAAGTTTGCTGACGATACAAAGATAGGTGGGAAAGTAAGCTGTGAGTAGGACACAAAGAGACTGCAAAGGGATATAGACAGGTTAAGTGAGTGGGCAAGAAGATGAGAAATGGAGTACAACATGGGGAAATGTGACATTATCCACTTTGGTAGGAATAGAAAAGCAGAATACTTTTTAAAGTATTAAGACTAAGAAATGTTGGTATTCAGAGGGATTTAGGTGTCCTTGTACATGAATCACAAAGTTAACATGCAGGTACAGCAAGCAACTAGGAAGGCAAATGGTATGTAGGCCTTTATTGCAAGGGGGTTGGAGTATAGAGTAAGGAGGTCTTGCTGCAATTATATTGGGCACTGGTAAGACAACACCTAGAGTACTGTATATAGTTTGGGTCTTCTTACCTGAGGAAGAATAGACCTGACTTAGAGGGGATGCTACTAAGGTTCACTATATTGATTCCTGGGATATGAGAGGGTTGTCCTATGAGGAAAGATTGAGTAGAATGGGGTCTATATTCTTTGGAGTTTAGAAGAATGAGAGGTGATCTCATTGAAACATATAAAATTCTTAGAGGGCTTGACAGGGTAGATGCTGAGAGGATGTTTCTCCTGGCTGGAGAGTCTAGAACTAGAGGTCATAGTCTCAAGATAAGGGGTCGGCCATTTAGGACCGAGATGAGGAAAAATGTCTTTACTCAAAGGTTTGTGAATCTTTGGAATTCTCTACCAGAGAGGATGCTCAGTCGTAGAGTATATTCAAGACTGAGATTGATGGATATTTGGACACTAAGGGAATCAAGGGATATGGGGATAGGGCAGGAAAGTGACGTTGAGGTAGAAGATCAGCCAAGATTTTATTGAATGGTGGAGCAGGCTCGAGGGGAACGTATGGCCCACTCCTGCTCCTATTTCTTATGTTCTTATGGAGGTCAGGTGCAGAATAACGTTCCCCCCACCCCAAACTCCCTTAGTCATCAATCACAAGAGAATTGAAAACAATTTATGTCCCTATAATGGGAAACCTAGCCCAGCAGCAGATGTACTCTGCTAACACATCGCTGGTAGTCTGCTTTGCTGTGTACTGCCTATTGTTATGCCCCCACTTTAAATAGCCAACTCATGGTGCATCAAAATAACCCACTAGCTCTTCTCTCTGAGGCACATTAGTAAAAGGGAGGGGGCAGATTTCTACCTCCATTTTTGCAGACTGTACAAATTAAAGTCCATGCATTTCAGTGCTTTTAATGTTCATTCCTTACCAAAAAAAGAACAAAGACACATTTGCTCCTTACAAGCAAAGGATGAAGTTCTGGGTCAGCTGAGAAACTGTGCAAGGCTGCAGCATACAGGATGAACCAACCAAAACACAGGAGTACGTTCATCAGACAGGATTCAATAACAAAATCATCATGCACCGGGTTATTTAGCTATAATTTAGTGCTTTTTTTTAATCAAATACTTTAAGAGCAGTCAAATAAAACACATGGAGCTTTCTCCAAATGAGTCATTGATGAGTAGGAGCTCCCTCTTTCAGAATCGGATAAAGGTCGCATCGATCTGTCGCACAGAGGGGAGGGACAAGATTACTTTCCGCCGATAATGAGTGTCCTTTTGCAGTGGGTTACCCTCAAGATACACCGTCTGTAGATCTTTGGCATTCTTCAGCTCATCGAGATCACTCCAGTGTTCAATTAAATTATCGTTCATCTGAAAATTCAAGGGAGGGGAACTTTTCAAACCCAAGTCAAACACACTATCTCAGGCAACATCGAACACACTGTTTTTTCATAAACTATCTGTGAGGATTCATCACAAAATGATCCTTCCTTCTGCTTGAATTTAAAATGAATAATCATGGAAGGAGGCCATTAAGGCCCATGGTGCCTGTGTTGATTCTTCAGCTCGAACTATCTGCTCTAATCCCATGCCAGTGGACATTGTTAATGGCTCCCTTTCAGGCAAAAGCACCATCCATGACTCATCTGTCTGCTCCAACTACTAGCCAGTCTCTTTCCTGCCAGCTCCAAGTCCATGCATCCCAAAACTCACTGTTCAAATTCCTCGAGTCTGGCTTCCAAGCTGCTCATCCAGAGTTAGGAACATAGGAACAGGAGTAGGCCATTCAGCCCCTCATGCTTGCTCCGCCATTTGATAAAATCATGGCTGATCTGTGATCTAACTCCATATACCTGCCTTTGGCCCATATCCCTGAATACCTTTGGTTGCCAAAAAGCTATCCATCTCACATTTAAATTTAGCAATTGAGCCGGTATCAATTGCCATTTGCGGAAGACAGTTCCAAACTTCTACCACCCTTTGTGTGTAGAAATGTTTTCTAATCTCGCTCCTGAAAGGTCTGGCTCTAATTTTTAGACTGTGCCCCCTACTCCTAGAATCCCCAACCAGCGGAAATAGTTTCTCTATCCACCCTATCCGTTCCCCTTAATATCTTATAAACTTCGATCAGATCACCCCTTAACCATCGAAACTCTAGAGAATACAACCCCAATTTGTGTCATCTCTCCTCGTAACTTAACCCTTGAAGTCCGGGTATCATTCTAGTAAACCTACGCTGCACTCCCTCCAAGGCCAATATGTCCTTCCGAAGGTGCGGTGCCCAGAACTGCTCACAGTACTCCAGGTGCAGCCTAACCAGGGTTTTGTGTAGCTGCAGCATAACTTCTGCCCCCTTGTACTCCAGTCCTCTAGATATAAAGGCCAGCATTCCATTAGCCTTATTGATTATTTTCTGCACCTGTTCATGACACTTCAATGATCCATGTACCTGAACCCCTAAGTCCCTTTGGACAGCCACTGTTTTTAACTTTTTACCATTTAGAAAGTACCCTGTTCTATCCTTTTTTGATCCAAAGTGGATGACCTCACATTTGTCTACATTGAATTCCATTTGCCACAGTTTTGCCCATTCACCATATCTATCAATATCCCTTTGTAATTTTGTTTACATCTGCACTGCTTACAATGCCACCAATCTTTGTGCCATCGGCAAACTTAGATATGAGACTTTCTATGCCTTCATCTAAGTCGTTAATAAATATTGTGAATAATTGAGGCACCAAGACAGATCCCTGCGGGACTCCACTAGTCACATCCTGCCAATGTGAGTACCTACCCATTATCCCTACTCTCTGTCGCCTTTCGCTCAGCCAATTTCCTAACCAAGTCCGTACTTTTCCCTCGATTCCATGGGCTTCTAACTTAGCTAACAGTCTCTAATGTGGGACTTTATCAAATGCCTCTGGAAGTCCATATAAATAACATCCATTGACATTCCCCTGTCCACTACTTTAGTCACCTCTTCAAAAAATTCAATCAGATTTGTCAGGCACGACCTACCTTTCACAAATCCATGCTGGCTGTCCCTGATTAACTGAAAATTCTCAAGGTGTTCAGTCACCCTATCCTTAATTATAGACTCCAGCAATTTCCCCACAACAGATGTTAGGCTAACTGGTCTATAATTCCCCGGTTTCCCTCTCTCTCCTTTCTTAAAAAGCGGAGTGACATGTGCAATTTTCCAATCTAGAGGGACAGTTCCTGAATCTAGAGAACTTTGAAAGATTATAGTTAGGGCATCTGCAATGTGCTCACCTACTTCCTTTAAAACCCTGGGATGGAAACCATCTGGTCCTGGGGATTTGTCACTCTTTCGTGCTATTATTTTCTTCATTACTGTTGCTTTACTTATGTTAATTATTTTGATCAGATTCATGAATAACATCCACCTTGACTGTGAGTGTAGTGCATTACCCCTCCTTGGCCTTAACTTCTCTTCAGTGTTTGATACGTTCAGCCAAGCCATCTATCTTCCATTGTTTACCTCTGTGGGACTGCCCTTCCACTCCTACCTGTGAATGCAGCCAGAACATCCCCAGCAATAATTTCTCTTCCCACCCTGATATGGACACTTCCAGAGTTCAACAGCAACTTGTATTTATATAGCGTCTTTAACATTGTAAAACGTCCGCTCCGCGCCCCCGCCCCCCCACAACAACCGAGGATGTCTCCTGGGCCCCTCCTCCTCCTCCTCTTTAACAACATGCTGCCCCCACAGTGATGCGATATCCACAGGCATGGTGTCAGCTTCCACATGTATGCTGATGCCATTCAGCTCTATTATTCCGCCACCTCTCTCGGCTCCACAAACACCTCTGTGTTGCCTGTCTGGATGAGCGTTAACTTCTGCCATTGAACCAAAGCCATTTGGCTCTTACCATGAACTCTGCTCCCTTGCCACTGACACCATCCTTCTCTCTGGCCATTTGCTCAGACTAAACTGGACCATGAAATCATGGCATCCTGTTTGACCCACAGCCCACATCCATCAGCAAGACTACTGTCACACGAGCAACACTGTCCAACCTCTGCCTCTGCCTCAGCCCTGCTGTCAAAATGCTTATCCATGCTTTTATCACCTCTAGATTTGAATACTCCAATTCTCCTCTTGCTGGCCTTCTTTCCTCCACAAACTCCAACTTTCCCAGAACAAAACTACCCATATCCTGTCCTGTGCTAAGTTCCACTCACCCATTATCCACGTCCTAACAGGAGGACAGGGAGCAAATGTTGGTCGAAGTATTACTTCTAAATTCCTTCTCATCAAATCCCTCCATGCCCATGCCCCATTATCTCTACAACCTCCTCCAGCCTTACATCCCCTCCTATACAATTTCTCCCTCCCGCTGTCCTGTTACTCCACCTTCGGTGACACAGCCTTCAGCTACCTCGGCCCCACTCTACAAAAATACTTTCCCAAAACCCTAGACATCTCCACTTCTCTCTCCTACTTTAAAACCCTTATCAAAGAATCATACAACAACTTGCATTTATATAGCGCCTTTAACATAGTAAAACGTCCCAAGGTGCTTACAACACAGGAGGCGGCCATTCGGCCCATCGCATCTGTACCGCCTCTTCAAAAGCCAATAAATTGACCAAGCTATCAGTCGCCCCTCCTAATCTTCATTTTCTTGGCTCAGTGATCATTTTCCCATCTCCTTCTGTGAAGCATCCTGGATTTTTTTTAAAACATTAAAAGTTACTTTTTAAATGCAAATTGCTGCTCCCTGTATCCTGAGAATTGCTAATATATTTATCACCTACATGATGCTGGCCATTCAGTAAAATGTTGAAAATATTTTTTATTTATCCCCACTCGAATGACATTTTTAATTGGGATTTGAAAGTTCTGCTCACGATCCTATTGCCAATGAAGCCAATTACTGTCCATAAAACACACTCTTCACCCGGTCTCAGTTTTCATATAACTTGCACCAGTGTTTTGCAGCCATTTCCTAAAGCAAAACAGTGTCTGTTGGACACCAAAGTCACACAGAGTCCTACAAAATATCTTACATATCCTGCACACCTGAGCTGTAGGCCAATCTGTCCATGTGAAATGGTGCCCATTATATTCAAAACAGTTTCAACAAAGAACCTGCTCCTCAAATATAAAATTAATCTGGGCAGATGCCCTTTGAGATTTGTATTGCTCATTAGAGGCTTGTTCAAATAAACCTACCCAGAATTCCTGAAGTTCTGTCAGGTGACTAATATTTTCAATCTTCTTGATCCTATTGGTTGCTATGTCCAACGTAGTTAATTTTTTCTGGAACAGAAGGACAGACATGTAGATAGGTCACATGGGAATCAAGCAGTGGCGGTGTACACAAAGCCTTCAGTAATAAGCTCTGTGCAAAGTACAGCAGCTGGTACGGAGTTTCACAGACAGCATGAAAACCAGATGCAGTCACACCAGCGTGTGCGCATGGGCGAACAACGGAACCACTAGCTTTGATCGCAATGTCATGTGTTCATCAGCACTCAGTGAAAGACCTCGAGGATTCTTTTGGCCAGCCAGATGTCTGACATGCGCAGAAATCCATCACCGTGAAGAGTCTGAAACCCAAGCTGCCGAGAAGCCTACACATCTAGAATGTATTTGCTTGATATGGAGTGCGCACACTCTTCCCCATGGAAACACAGCCCACTTACCAGAGCCAAAGCTTAGGGACCCCCTCCGCAAGTATGTGTAAGGATGCTGCTGGAGCGTAACTATCAGCTACCATCCAGGGCACTGGCTTGCAGAGTTATCTGGAGCCGAGTGGGAAGAGACCCAGCTCCCAGCGACAGGCCTACTCATCCAGGTTCCATTAGTGAGCCCTGAGGATTGGTCAGTCAAGTGTGTTTCGGAATACTGCGGACCTATCTGGTTTAGGTATCAAATTAACTAATCTACCACCAAGGGCAGGCTCCAAACTTCCATCACCAGTTCTTGGAACATACTTGATCCCAGCTTACAACCTCAAAGAACAAATATTGAAAAAAAATTCACCTTCTTCCACAATCTAAACTTTAAACCACAACATTGTTGGACTCTTTCACGAATATATATTTTTCCAGTTTTATATTTTGTGTTGAATGTTTGAGATTGGTAAGATGTCAGTGCTGGAGAGTGGAAGAATTTTCTACTTTTTGTAGCTAGTGTCTAAAACAGGTAATCCCAGGTCAGGTATGGAACAACTTAAATGCAGAGTAAAACTGCCCCAGTAATGTGCTTACCTAACCACAGGAGAACTCCCAATGCATCAGAAAATCTGCATACCTCTGAAAAGTGGCATTTTAGTGCTGACTTGTAAGCTGTTTTTTGCCATGGGATTACACCTGTTACTAACTGGATTGAGACCACCCAGGGGAGCTTCAGGTAGGATTACAGGGGAAGAGAGAAGGAACAGATTTTGATTCGCTCACTCTGGATACGAGGTCAGCTAAATTTGACTAGGGGGTTGAACCTGTGACCTTCCAGATCCACACAACTGTGGAAGACCGTACGGTTCACTTAATCACTGGAGCAATCTATATCTATTACATGTTAAATTTTGTACCAAGGCCATGCAGATTTTTGAGAAATCGAGTACCTGCTGCGCTTGTAGGCCATGCTATGAAAGGCATTTTCACAGTGTGACGGCAATAGCTGTTATTTTACAGTTATAGTGTATTTTACCGCGATTGCCTTCGAGGTCCCATTAAAATCGGTCAAAATTGTTTCCAGGTGCCATTTTTTTTCCTCATTAACAAATTTCTAATATGATGGCTGAGACGCAAATTTGTGAATGGTTTCTCGCAGCTCGACATCATGTTAGATCTTTATAAAGTGATTACTCCATACAGGTCTTGAATCCTTTGAATTTGTTACTTTTACTTTTATTGACTAAATATTGTGTCGCATCACTACAGGCTTTAAGATATTTGCTTCATGTGTTTGAAGCACTACACGCGTCACCTTCATGCCACCTATCACCACCGTCCACTCCCGATCCCCAAAGCTTCCCCAGGCAGCTGCAGGTCTGTTCTCAGCCACCATTGGTTGTCCTGTTAACTGCTCAGTCATTCTCCCAGCTGCTCCCTGCCCCCACTCTCCTCGCACATCCTTGGTTTCCCAGGTAATTGTTTGGCAGCAGTGTTCCTGCCTCACTCGTCAGTCAGATCACAGGCCAGTCAGCAGTGTTTCTGCTTCTGCTTGTAGTACATTAAAAATCTTATATCTGCAAGCACCTCCTGTCAACATCCTCCAGTCACCCCCGTTATAAATTCCCATGTTCACATTTATAAAGGAAACTGCCTGTGCAAACTGGTCATACACCATCCCGACTTCATCGCCGTTCCTTCATCGTTGCTGGGTCAAAATCCTGGAACTCCCTACCTAACTGCGCTGTGGGAGAACCTTCACCACCCGTGCTGCAACGGTTCAAGGCGACGGCTCACCACCGCCTTCTCATGGCCAACTAGGGATGGACAAGTGCCGACCTTGCCAGCGATGCCCATATCCCGACAGTTAATTTTAAAAAAAAAATTCCCACCCCAGCAGAGGTGCTGCAACTCTGGATGGGAGGGTATAATTACAGTATGACAAGTTTACATAGGCAGTTGCTGTTATAAATATGAACATATGAATTTACAATGGAAATATAAGAGTAAGGACAGAATATAGGACTTTAAAAAGGGACAGAATTACACTTGTGCACCCTGGTCTAAATATCAATTATATCAGCCGTGACTCAGTGGGTAGCACTCTCGTCTCGGAGTCAGAAGTGCCCGGGTTCCTGAGACTTGAGCACATAATCCAGGCTGACACTTCTGTGCAGTACTGAGGGAGTGCTGCATTGTCAGAGGTGCCGTCAAACCCAGGCCCCATCTGCCCTCAGGCGGACGTAAAAGATCCAACCGTACTATTGCGAAGAGCAGCAGGGGAGTTTTCTCTGTGTCCTGGCAATAATTATCCCTCAACCAACATTACTAGAACAGATTATCTGGTCATTATCACGTTGCTGTTTGTGGGTCCTGGCTGTGCACAAATTGGCTGCCGCGTTTCCTACAATACAACAGTGACTACACTTCAAAAGTATTTAATTGGCTGTAAAGTGTTGGGTACGTCCTGAGGTCGTGAAAGGCGCTACATAAATGCAAGTCTTTCTTTTCTGTTATTGTCTAACCCCACGTCACCCGAGGACTATACCTGTTCTTCACTCTCCATGTGAAATGCCAGGGAAGACCGACGATATGTATATTTACCCATGATGTAGAGGTGAAGAACTGCATGATAACCCACTGCACTGTCTAGTCTTTTACTAAAGATTTAGAATATTTTAGTTCAAGTTGGACCTAGGCCATTCAGGGTGATGTCAGGAAGCACTTCTTCACACAAAGGGTAGTAGAAATCTGGAACTCTTTCTCTCTCCCCACCCCCCCAACAAAATGCCATCGAGGCTGAGGTCAGCTGGAGCTTTCAAGACTCAGATCGATAGATTTGTTAGTTAAGGGTATTAAGGAACTATGGCAGGTAAATGGAGTTAAGTTACAGATAAGCCATGATCTAAATTGAATGGCGGAACAGGCTCGAGGGGCTGAATGGCCTCCTCCTGTTCCTATGTAACTCTGGTGATTTATTACATAATGAATGAGCGTTAACCTGTGCACGGATGTGAACGTGTTGCGGCAGTGACTCACATTGTTCTCCAAGCCCTCAATCACCTCTATGCCATTGTGACTCAGGTAAAGCTCCTGCAGATTGACCAGGCCTTGCAACCCTTCTATCTTCGTCAGCCGATTACTCTGCAAGGAAAAGTTACAATGCATCAGGACCAACCATCAGTACGGACGAATCAACAAACAAGGGAAGTCAGTAGCAAGTTAGCCACTGAAACTCCATTTTTGGTCAGCTGTGTGCCTAATGTGTAGAAACCCATCAATATGTTTCTCCCAACTAAATTGCTAAGATTTCCACACAAGTATTTTCTGTTTGATGTGAATGTCTCATATGGTTACTCCCCACTTACTGGACCCCGGAAACCTTAGGTGCAGGTTTGAAACAGCCACGGGTTCCCCCACCTAAGTATTCATAGGGGTACTGCAGGCGTTTGACCAGGTAAAAGTATGAAGCTTCCTGCTGATGGCCTGTCCAGCTGGCACCACCCTAATAGATGTAGCACTGGCTTGCAAGGTTATCTGGAGCCTAGCCCAGCAACAGGTCTACCTCTCCAGGTCCCAGTAACAAGCCAAGCCAGCTGACTAATCATTAGCCGCACTCTGGTGTAGTTGCTCAGATATTGGATTAGAGACCGTCAACTCGGTTCCAATATCCAGCATATTGGACGGTGATTACCGGCGATTACCCGCGCACCGAGGGCGGGGGATTACCTGTATACTGAGGACGGTGAGATTTGTCAGCCCATCCAGGTTCTGTAATTTGGTGATTTTGTTTTTACCCAAAAACAAACTGCTGAGTTTCTTCAGATTTTCAATATTCTCTATAACCTGTTAAAAATAACAAAAATTGATTTAAAAAAAAAAATATTCCTACACCCCCTCCTCAACCCATCGATATCAGTCTCTGAATACTGATCCCCTCTCCTGCCTAGCACCGTCCGTCTCTGGACGAGTCGGTTCGCACAGTGTGATCGGAACAATCTGGGGTACATTCAGTACACCAACACTTCTACCCTCCTCGCTAACCCTGGAGCCACACTCCCATGGGTAACAGCATCATTAAAGGCCAGACCTGTGCGCAGAAATCGAGCTATTTCAATAAATAATCATTTGATTCCACACACGCCACTTTGTTACAATAAAACAAGAGCGCACAATACTATTGGAGCTCTGTTTTTAAGTAACATCAGTCAAAGAATCTCTGAAATAGAATAGGATTTTCAAATTTCTGAGGGATGCTCTTAAAATGAAAGACATTTATTTTCCCCGTTTCTCGGGAAGTCTACAGGACAGTTCAATAATCATCCAGTACTTTTGTGCAAGCAGCCATTTTTCAAATTATTTTAAACAGGGCATCTGCAGGCCACTCCCTTGTAAGGAGGCGGTGGACGGGACAGGAAGAACATCCCTTTTCATCACTGACCAGGCGTGGGAACCCTGCCTAGTTTTTCTACTCCCTACTCCAGGGGCACTGAGGCCAATGGCAGTGCCCAACCCCTCTACCCTCACCGTCTGAGATCAGCTAACTCAGCACAAATCAAGGAGTAGTGCTCCGGTCTTCCTGCTCCACTGTGTTCAGTAAAACAATGAGCGCAGCATTGAATCACCACATCAAAATCAGGAGTCATATCTTACAATAAATTCCTTTTCCTCAAGACAAACTGAAGGGACCTTTTTACTAAAGATTAGTATCTTCAGTATTGATGTACCTTCCAATGTTCAATACAAAATAACTATAATATCTTCTCACCCGCACAAAAGCAGATCTCCGAGCATTCCTCGTGGTAAGCCAAAGGATGCGGTATTTTAATGACAGAAGTGTTACACCATACAGCGCACAATGTATTAGAGCAGATTTTCTGCGGCCAATCATCGCAGCTTCAGGGTATCACTGCAGGAGTTCCTCGGGGAACTGTCCTCAACTAACCCCATCAGCTGATTCATCAATGACCTTCCCGCCATCAGGGTCAGGAGTGGGGCTGTTCGCTGATGATTCGTGTTCAGCTCCATTCACAACTCCTCCAATCAGCCCATGCCAGCCTGCAGCACGATCTGGTCAACATTCAGGTCTGAGTTGATAAATGGCAGATAACAGTCATGCCACGTCACAGTACCAGGTAATGACCATCTCCAACAAGAAAACGCCCAACCACCTCCTCAACCTCAAGTGGCAGCACCATCCAGATCCCAGGCAATCATTGATCAGAAGCCACAAGTGCTCTTACATTGAATGTACAGCACAGAAACAGGCCAATCGGCCCAACAGGTCCACATGGTGTTTGTACTCCACACTAGCCTCCTCCCTCCTTATTTCATCTAATCCTATCAGCATATTCTTTTTTCTTTTATTCGTTCATGGGATGTGGGCGTCGCTGGCAAGGCCAATATTTATGGCCCTCGTGGGCCGCCTTCTTGAACCGCTGCAGTCCGTGTGGTGACGGTTCTCCCACAGTGCTGTTAGGAAGGGAGTTCCAGGATTTTGACCCAGCGACGATGAAGGAACAGCGATAAATTTCCAAGTCGGGATGGTGTGTGACTTGGAGGGGAACGTGCAGGTGGTGTTGTTCCCATGTGCCTGCTGCCCTTGTCCTTCTAGGTGGTGGAGGTCGCGGGTTTGGGTGGTGCTGTCCAAGAAGCCTTGGCGAGTTGCTGCAGTGCATCCTGTGGATGGTACACACTGCAGCCACGATGCGCTGGTGGTGAAGGGAGTGAATATTTAGGGTGGCAGATGGGGCACCAATCAAGCGGGCTGCTTTGTCCTGGACGGTGTCGAGCTTCTTGAGTGTTGTTGGAGCTGCACTCATCCAGGCAAGTGGAGAGTATTCCATCACACTCCTGACTTGTGCCTTGTAGATGGTAGAAAGGCTTTGGGGAGTCAGGAGGTGAGTCACTCGCAGCAGAATACCCAGCCTCTGACCTGCTCTTGTAGCCACAGTATGTGTGTGGCTGGTCCAGTTAAGTTTCTGGTCAATGGTGACCCCCAGGATGTTGATGGTGGGGGATTCAGCAATGGTAATGCCGATAAATGTCAAGGGGAAGTTGTTAGACACTCTTGTTGGAGATGGTCATTGCCTGGCACTTGTCTGGCGCGAATGTTACTTGCCACTTATCAGCCCAGGCCTGGATGTTGTCCAGGTCTTGCTGCATGCGGGCTCGGACTGCTTCATCATCTGAGGGGTTGCCAATGGAACTGAACACTATGCAATCATCAGTGAACAACCCATTTCTGACCTAGAAATGGTTGTGAGCGGGGAGTCAGAAGGGAATAAAATTGAGAGCAGCAAGAGTGGGGAAGACCCAGGGGAAATCTACAATACAAATAGTACAAGCAGTTGTTCAAGAACAAGTGAGAGGGAAAAGCGTAGAGCAGCAGAAAGAAAGTGTACTTTAGGCACGACAGATAAAATAAAAACTAGAAGGCGTAAGGCGATTAACCCAGCATCAAAGCTGTGGCAGGGTGTTGGGAACCTGAGCAGGGAGACAGAGGAAAGCATGTCAGGGACAGAAGAAGGTATGGAGTAAAAGGTAAAGTGTTAAAAAAGGAAAAAGCAGGAACTAAGTGTCACAAAACATATTTGAAAGTTCTTTATCTGAATGCACGTAGCATTCGTAACAAAATGGACAAGTTAACAGCACAAATAACTACGTCTGGGTATGATCTTGTGGCCATTACAGAAACATGGCTGCAGAGTGACAACGACTGGGAATTAAATACGCTAGGGTATTTAACAATTAGGAAGGACAGGCAGGAAGGAAGGGGAGGTGGGGTGGCTATGTTAATAAAGGAAGGAATCACTGTAATACAGAGAAATGATATTGGGACAAAGGATCAGGATAATGAAACAGTTTGGGTAGAGATAAGGAATAATAAGGGGAAAAAAACACTAGTGGGCGTAGTATATAGGCCTCCTAATAGTTGCAACTCTGCTGGAAGAAGTATTAATCAGGAAATAGTCGGGGCACGTAATAAGGGAACAGCTATAATTATGGGGGATTTTAACTATCATATTAACTGGACAAATCAAATTGGGCAGGGCAGTCTTGAGGAAGAGTTTATTGAGTGTATTAGGGATGGATTTCTTGAGCAGCATGTAACTGATCCTACAAGGGGGCAAGCAACCTTGGACCTGGTCCTGTGTAATGAGCTAGGATTAATTAATAATGTCCTAGTTAAGGAACCCCTTGGAATGAGTGACCATAACATGGTTACATTCCATATCCAATTAGAGGGTGAGAAGGTTGGTTCTCAAACAAGCGTACTGAGCTTGAATAAAGGAGACTATGATGGTATGAAAGTGGAATTGATTAAAGTGGACTGGGAAAATAGATTAAAGGGTAAGACGGTACATGAGCAGTGGTGTTCATTCAAGGAGTTATTTTACAACTTTCAAAAAATATATATTCCACTGAGGAAAAAAGGGTGTAAAAGAAACGACAGCCATCCGTGGCTAAGTAAAGAAATTAAGGATAGTATCCGACTAAAAACAAGGACATATAAGGAAGCCAAACTTAGTGGGAGGATAGAAGATTGGGAAGTCTTCAAAAGACAGCAAAAAGTAACTAAAGGATTGATTAAGAAAGGGAAGCTAGATTATGAAAATAAATTAGCAAAAAATATAAAAACAATGCAAGAGTTTCTACAGTTATATAAAAAGAAAAAGGGTGGCTAAGGCAAACGTAGGTCCCTTAGAGGATGAGACCGGGAAATTAATGGTGGGAAACATGGAGATGGCAAAAATGCTGAACCAATATTTTGTTTCAGTCTTTACGGTAGAGGACACTAAGAATATCCCCACACAGGACAAACAGGGGGCTCTCGGGGGGCAGGAGCTAAATACGATTAAAATCACTAAGGAATTGGTACTCAGTAAATTAATGGGACTCAAGGCGGATAAATCCCCTGGACCTGATGGCTTACATCCTAGGGTCTTGAGGGAAGTGGCTGTAGGGATTGTGGATGCTTTGGTAATAATTTTCCAAAATTCTCTGGACTCGGCAAAGGTCCCGGCAGATTGGAAAACTGCTAATGTAACACCCTTATTTAAAAAGGGTAGTAGGTAGAAGGCTGGAAATTATAGACCAGTTAGCCTAACATCTGTGGTGGGTAAAATTTTGGAGTCTATTATTAAGGAGACAGTAGCAGAACATTTGGATAAACATAATTTAATAGGACAAAGTCAGCATGGCTTTACGAAGGGGAAGTCATGTCTGACAAATTTGCTTGAGTTCTTTGAGGACATAACGTACAGGGTGGATAAAGGGGAACCAGTGGATGTAGTGTATTTAGACTTCCAGAAGGCATTCGACAAGGTGCCACATAAAAGATTATTGCTCAAGATAAAGAATCACTGGATTGGGGGTAATATTCTGGCATGGGTGGAGGATTGGTTATCTAACAGGAAGCAGAGAGTTGGGATAAATGGTTCATTCTCGGACTGGCAACCAGTACCCAGTGGTGTTCCGCAGGGGTCGGTGCTGGGTCCCCAACTCTTTACAATCTATATTAACGATTTGGAGGAGGGGACCGAGTGTAACATATCAAAGTTTGCAGATGATACAAAGATGGGAGGGAAAGTAGAGAGTGAGATTTGGCAGATGCAATACAATATTGGAAAATGTGAGGTTATGCACTTTGGCAGGAAAAATCAGAGAGCAAGTTGTTATCTTAATGGCAAGAAACTGGAAAGTACTGCAGTACAAAGGGATCTGGGGGTCTTAGTGTAAGAAAATAAAAAAGTTAGTATGCAGGTGCAGCAGGTGATCAAGAAGGCCAACGGAATGTTGGCTTTTATTGCTCGGGGGATAGAATATAAAAACAGGGAGGTATTGCTGCAGTTATATAAGGTATTGGTGAGACCGCACCTGGAATACTGCATACAGTTTTGGTCTCCATACTTAAGAAAAGACATACTTGCTCTCGAGGCAGTACAAAGAAGGTTCACTCGGTTAATCCCGGGGATGAGGGGGTGGACATATGAGGAGAGGTTGAGTAGATTGGGACTCTACTCAT
Organism: Heptranchias perlo; assembly: GCF_035084215.1. Taxonomy (NCBI): domain Eukaryota; kingdom Metazoa; phylum Chordata; class Chondrichthyes; order Hexanchiformes; family Hexanchidae; genus Heptranchias; species Heptranchias perlo. The sequence goes on along the minus strand of NC_090337.1, from coordinate 65,739,552 downwards.
TGGAGTTCAGAAGAATGAGAGGCGATCTTATTGAAACATAAAAGATTGTGAAGGGGCTTGATCGGGTGGATGCGGTAAGGATGCTCCCAAGGATGGGTGAAACTAGAACTAGGGGGCATAATCTTAGAATAAGGGGCTGCTCTTTCAAAACTGAGATGAGGAGAAACTTCTTCACTCAGAGGGTAGTAGGTCTGTGGAATAAATAAATTTAAAACAGAAATAGACAGTTTCCTCGAAGTAAAGGGAATTAGGGGTTATGGGGAGCGGGCAGGAAATTGGACATGAATTTAGATTTGAGGTTAGGATCAGGTCAGCCATGATCTTATTGAATGGGGGAGCAGGCTCGAGGGGCCCATTGGCCTACTCCTGCTCCTATTTCTTATGTTCTTATGATGGAGGGAAGGTCATTGATGAAGCAGCTGAAGATGATTGGGCCTAGGACACTGCCCTGAGGAGCTCCTGCAGCAATGTCCTGGGGCTGAGATGATTGGCCTCCAACAGCCACTACCATCTTCCTTTGTGCTAGGTATGATTCCAGCCACTGGAGCGTTTTCCCCCTGATTCCCATTGACTTCAATTTTACTAGGGCTCCTTGGTGCCACACTCAGTCAAATGCTGCCTTGATGTCAAGGGCAGTCACTCTCACCTCACCTCTGGAATGCAGCTCTTTTGTCCACGTTTGGACCAAGGCTGTAATGAGGTCTGGAGTTGAGTGGTCCTGGCGGAACCCAAACTGAGCATCGGTGAGCAGGTTATTGGTGAGTAAGTGCCGCTTGATAGCACTGTTGACGACACCTTCCATCACTTTGCTGATGATTGAGAGTCGGCTGATGGGGCGGTAATTGGCCGGATTGGATTTGTCCTGCTTTTTGTGGACAGGACATACCTGGGCAATTTTCCACATTGTCGGGTAGATGCCAGTGTTGTAGCTGTACTGGGCTAGAGGCGCGGCTAGTTCTGGAGCACAAGACTTCAGCCGGGATGTTGTAAGGGCCCATCATCTTTGCTGTATCCAGTGCACTCAGCCGTTCCTTGGTATCACGTGGAGTGAATCGAATTGGCTGAAGACTGGCTTCTGTGATGGTGGGGATATCGGGAGGAGGCTGAGATGGATCATCCATTCGGCACTTCTGGCTGAAGATGGTTGGAAACGCTTCAGCCTTATCTTTTGCACTCACATGCTGGACTCCGCCATCATTGAGGATGGGGATGTTCACAGAGCCTCTTCCTCCCGTTAGTCGTTTAATTGTCCAGCACCATTCATGACTGGATGTGGCAGGACTGCAGAGCTTTGATCTGATACGTTGGTTGTGGAATCGCTTAGCTGTCTATAGCATGTTGCTTCCGCTGTTTAGCATGCATGTAGTCCTGTGTTGTAGCTTCACCAGGTTGGCACTTCATTTTAAGGTATGCCTGGTGCTGCTCCTGGCATCCTTCTATTCCTTTCTCCCTCATGTTTTTATCTAGCTTCCACTTAAATTCATCTAAGCTAATCACCTCAACTGCTCCACATGATAGCGAATTCCACATTCTCTGGGTAAAGAAGTTTCTCCTTAATTCAGTATTGAATTTATTAGTGACTATCTTATATTTATGACTCCAGTTCTGGTCTCCCCAACAAGTGGAAGCATCTTCTCCGTGTCTAACCCATCAAAGCCTTTCATAATCTTGAAGACCTCTATCAGGTTACCCCTCAGTCTTCTCTTTCTAGAGAAAAGAGCCCCAGCCTGCTTAATCTTTCCTGATAGGTATAACCTCCCAGTTCTGGTATCATCCTAGTAAATCTTTTTTGCACCTTGTTCAGTGCTTCTATATCCTAACGAGTTGCTCACTTCCTGACCCCGCAAAGCCTCTCCACCAGCTACAAAGCTCAAATCAGGAGTGGAATAGACTACTCACTGCTCACCTGGATGGGTGCAGCTGCAACACTCAAGAAGCTCAACACCACACAGGGCGAAATAGTCCACTAGACTGTCATCCTTGCCACTGAGCTCAATATCAAACCCCTCCATCACCAGTACACTGTGGTTGCAGTATGTGCTACAGGATGAAGTGCTGCAATTCACCAAACATAGTTTAACAGCACCTCTCAGCCCCATGATTCTACCACTGAGATGGACAAGAGCAGCAACATCACAGTAACACCATTGCTTCAGTTCCCCTCCAAATCACACCATCCTGACTTCAACATATATCACAGTTTCTTCATCGTCACTGGGTCAAAAATCTTGAAACTCCTGAACTTTCTATCATCCCTGTGAGAGCACCATCACCACAAGGACCCACCACCGCCTTCTCGGGGGAACTAGGAGTGGGCAATAAATTTAGCCTCGCCAGCATCACTACATTCCATAAACCAAAATATGTCTGCTATACATTGCTTACCATCTGTGTGTGTACCCTAAGCTTCAATAAAGTTAAAAGATAAAAAATTAAATACACAGATAAATGAACCCTTTTAGTGTTCTTACAAAAAAATACATACCAGATAATAAAAATGCAATTTGACTACTTAAATCACTGTAAATTAATGGCCCTGTTAATACACTGCATTTAGAGGCAATCACAGCCTCGTAAATAAGATCTGGGAGTGCCCGTCGCACTTTGTTGGTTGTAAAGCACTTTGGAATAAACTGAGGATGTGAAAGGCACTACATGAATACCAATTCTTTCTTCTTTTAAGGTGTCATGGTATTGAGAGAGAGATAACTGGCCATTTCATACTTCCCTCCCCCCTTGATCTGGAACTATAAATTTACAAGCATCTTCCAATCCGTGAACTTCACTCGGTGAACAGCAGTTCAAATTTTAAGTGTCCTCAGGCTGTCCTTACGTACAGCAAGTGGCTTTAAAGGGGAACTGTGCCACTTTATTAGCAGAATAATAATACACTGTGCATTACCTGATATCATTCTCTTGTCCTTATTATAAGGGGCATCCTCAAATGATCATGTGTATTGCCATAAGAGTTCCATTAGTTATTTAAGGCAAGTGTCGGCTTAAGACTAAACTCCCGGGGATTTGGACTGTCCTACTGACAATTCCAACATGCACTTACCCGGATGCGATTCGAGCCGAGCTCCAACATCTCCAACTGATCCAGGTGACCAACATTTTCTATTTTCGTGATTTTGTTGTTCACAAGGAATAGCTTCTTTAGCTTGGTCAGGCACTCAAGAGCCTCGATTTTCCGCACGACGTTGAAGGAGAGATCCAAAACCCTGTATGGAAACAAAGGGAACCAGGGAATCTCTACAGTTTTAAAGCACAATGAGGACATCAGTATCTGCAGTGCGCAGACAGAGCTTCCAGGTGAGCTGCTGCACCAGGTGAGAAAAGGAAAGGAGTGAGACTAACGACAAGACAGCACGAAAGGTGAGCGTGAGAGCTCACTGCCGATCTGGGTGAACACTGTTTTCTCCTATCCCAATAAAAGTTTTCAAACTGCTGGGTCCTCTGCGAAAGTTGATTATGCTCCAGTCAGTATCTGGGATTTGTGCTGCACCTGGAGGTTGGTGGGGGAGCCCCGAGATACAAAGCGGGAAATCCTCAACCTTCAGAAAGAGTCACCTGTGTCACTATTTATGGACTAATGGGCAGCTCGCAGCTATAATTTAATGAAGGAGTAATCGTGGTGGTTCCTGAAACTACAGGCCCTCCGTGTGCTCTGGAATTGTTTCCTACCACAGAGAGCTGGACTGTAGTGCTGGAATCGCCACAAAAAGAATACATTTAATCATTTTACTACTTACTCGAGATCCTTCAATGCCTGGAGATTTTCTAACTGATTGACCTGGTTGTCATACAGATCCAACTCTCGTAGTGTTAGCAGATGGTCAAGGTTCTCAATCATTTTGATAAGGTTCTGACGAAGACACAGCACCTAGAATAGAACCAGAGACCAGGAAGAACTTACACGGACAACATTCCAACGTTAAACTACCCAGCGACAAAATTACATTTCTATTAATTTTATAACATACTAGAAGATCAAAGTTTAAATAAATAGGACATAAAAGGGGGGGAAAAAAGGCATGAGCCACAGTGAAACCAAGAGGGCTGAGCTAGGTTGGTAGATAATTAAAGGATTTACTAATTGTACTGGTGACATCCTGTGGAAGAAATTCAATACTGCACAAGCCTTTATTTTGATTGCCCAATACGTATACCTTTCATCCTTTCTATGGTAGTGCAATGAAAATGCCGATTGTTTACTGAGCCCATACCTATTTTTAGATAGAACATTGCTTCTCCAATTGTCCAATGAAGCTTAAAAATTTTTTTGGTATATGAGCATATGAAGATGACCAGGTATTACTGACAATTCAGCGTGTCAAGCTATGGAAGATTCAAACAATGGAAGATCCTTAAATGGTACAATGTGCGATTCCACTGTTGCTGGTGCATTCTCCAGCTGACGACCAGCAGAGTGTCATGTGTGTCTAGTTGCACTGCTGCAAGTCTGATTTGGCACTAGATGAAGACTCACTCCTGGGATGTAGGCCGTACTAACACTGGGGCTAATACAGAGCTTGCAATTTATTGTTGCAATTTTTGAGCTCTTTTTGCTATTAAAAAAAGACATGCCCTGTCAGACAAGTGTGAGGACTTATATAATCTTATTGGTACCCCTCAAAATGAATGTCTGACTGCAACCCCAAAACTTACTGTAGGTGAGAACCAGAGCCACAGCCTAAATGCCAGAATTATAAAGTAACTGAGAACAAAAGGGCAGTGCTGGCCAAGGTAAAGTATTCACACAGAGGGTCGTAGGATGTGGTGAGCAATACAGCGATTGAACTGCATTGCAAGTCAAGTTCAACACTGCAAATTGCAATTGTTCATATTTTTAAAAAAATTTGTATGTTTTATTTGTCTATGTAGCATTTTTGTAACTACTTAACTATACTTTTGGGGTGGGAAAAGGTTGGCATATATTTCTTGAAATATTATACATCAAATTGTCGCCTTATTCCTGTTGCGTGGAAAATTTTCCAGAGTGGGTTTTTTTTTGACTCGAGTCGGCTGCAGCTTCTGGCTATTGAACCATCAAGGTTTAGATCAGCATTCCTGAGCGGTGACCTGTTCAAGCAAAACAGACAGCAATAGATCCAAATTTGGAACCCACTCCTGGACCAGTAATGTGCAATATATACACAGTGAGACAGGACAACAGCACACATCGAAAAGCACATTTTAAAGGAATGCTAATACATAGCAGGAGAATTAAATGCTGATCTCAACCAAAGAGCTTAATAGAAACCCTGTCAGAAGTTGGCAGTGAGTCATAACAACATGCAAGAATTTCCACACAGTGAAAGACAGCAACAGGCAGAAACTCAGCTCTAGAACAATTGTCTAAGCACAATAAAAAAAACATTTTCTTTTAAAGCTGTGCAGTCTCAAATATTCAACCCTTTGCTAGCATCTCTGCAGTCACCTCAAATCTAGATTCACAGAAATAGATCAGATCACAATGAAATGGGAACAAATTCCAGAAATTAGGCAATCGTCCAACATGGCTGACCTGCCAGTCAAGCAGCCTGCTCACCGATGGACTTCTTTTTTCACACCACTAGTGTTATGACCACCGCACCAGCGTGGCTGCAGTTAACTCCATTTTGGGAGGACTGAAGGGAAGTCTGGAGTGTCATTAGGCAACGGCAGGTCCTAATGGCATGTTGCACAGGCAAAACATAGAATGAAGGACCTTACTTCACCCTGGGGGGGGGGGGGGGCGGGGGAAATCAAGTGACCCAGGGCACGGGGCGTGACGTGCTAGCTGGTGAGCTTTGAACATGGGTTTGCTCTCGTGATTCCTCAGAGTAAATTCCTAATCTCAGCCAGGATGCAATTCCCAACATGCCAATGCCTGACCTCACGCATTCCACTGGGAGGTCTGCTACTTGAAGGGAATACTGGCGAGGGAAGGCACTGAGCATAGTCTGGGTGGGAAAGGGAACATAATGAGCATAGAGATGACAGAGGTCCTAAAGCGGGGATTAATACAAATCACATCCATATAGGAGATTTTACTGTCAGAAACCATGAGGGCCTTTCCCACCAATTCATAAGCAGCACTCAGGTATCAGGATGCTGTGATAGCAAATACTTAAGACATGCAGAGGTGGTAAAAGAATCAACCACTACTCCTGGGATGTCAGCTGATCGCACCTTCACTTTCTTCAGTACATCAAATCCTTCTATTTTCCCAATTCTGCAGTGGTTGAGATCAACATCCTGGAAAATCACAAAATAAGCAGATGTGTTAAAGGGAACAAAACTGCTCACAAATCTAAGATCATCCCAAGCTACTTACTTGGAACGTACAAGTAGAATGAGAACAATAAAGGCTTGTGTTTATATAGCACCTTATTGCAACTCAAATGCTTTGAAGCATTTCACATACAAATCAATTACTTTGAAAAGCAATGATTTACGTGAGCAACTACAATAATAGCCAATGAAGGCCCCACAATCCCACAAAACCCTTCATTACAAAATAACCCACTTAAAAAAATATAATGTAAAATTAAGCCTCAAGCTCCTTTTAAAGGAGCAGCTGTTTTAATGTGGAATGCACCCTCACCTCTCTGGAGGGAGTGCCTTTAGCAAGAACACAAACACATTAACATTTCATCCTCGTTTGGTAACCCAAACAAATGCATCCTGCGGTGACAGACCTTAAAGTCACTGTCACTGAAAGTGAGTCAGCTGTGGCTCAGTGAGTAGCACTCTCGCCTTCAAGTCAGAAAGTCGTCGGTTCAAGTCCCACTCCAGAGATTTGAGCACAAAATCTAGGCTGACTCTCCAGAGCAGTACAGAGGGAGTGCAGCAATGTCACAGGTGCAGTCTTTCAGATGAGACATTAAACCGAGGCCCTGTCTGCCCTTTCAGGTTGATGTAAAAAGAACCCCATGGCACTATTCCAAGAGCAGGGGAGTTCTCCCATTTATCCCTCAACCAACATCACTAAAACAGATTATCTGGTCATTGTCACATTGTTGTTGGTGGGAACTTGCTGTGTGCAAATTGGCTGTCGTGTTTCCTACAATACAACAGTGACTACACTTTGGGGCGTCCTGAGGTCGTGAATAGACGCTATATAAATGCAAGCCTTTCTTTCTTGAAAGCGCCAGTTACTGTTCTCCATCCTGAATTAGGCCTGGATACAGACAGGTCTTGAGCTTTGTCCAGCCCATCTGGAAAATGGCATCTTTATGGGGATTTGGAGTGCTTTCCCAGCATCACTTGAAATTAAAATGTTCCAAAAAAAGTTTCACTGCCAACTATTCAAAATAGCACACGGCAAATTTTTTTAATCGTAGGTTCTCGATAGGAATATACTCCATTTATCACAAACTCAGTTACTCCTTAGAGCTGAGAGTTCAAGGCCAACAGTCTCAACCCAGTTCACCTAAAGTACACTACCATATATACTACATTGTAGATACACGATCAGATAATCTCTCGCTCTGCCATGCTTTTGTGATACAGCACAGTATTGGGAAAGGTCATGTGGGTACAAAGGGGAAACGCCAGCTAACAGCAGGGTTGATGTACTTTGGTAGACTAACACGCAGGCGACAACAGATTAGGAACCGCTCAATCAGGTCACTTAATGCATTGAGCTGAATTATGAGTGAGGTGGGTCCCAGGGAGATGCGATTTATCTGATGAAAGACTAAAGTTAGTATCAGAGATGACGCACTGAGAATCATGTAGTCTTGTCATTTACTGCACATTAGAGACTGATGGTCTGAAGATGTACTTGAAAGGTTATGGGGAAAGTGCTGTGTACAGGGAATAACAGGTGAATCTTCAAAAACAACTTTAATAAGATTGAGGAAGACTCATCTGCTGACATTTTGGGAAGCAGTGACCCTTGGCTACAGTCTACCAATACTGATGTCTGTGTAGGCTATTCTGAGTTATAACTATAATTGCTCACCTCCCCAGCAAGAATACTGCTTTGAATGAGATGGGGAACCAGCCACTTAGCTTGTGGAATAACACCATTGCAGCCACTTCGATTCACAGACGAGCTGCTCTCCTTCTCCAAGGATCCACAAGTGTTAAAGTCTTCACCTAAACAGCAACTTAATGAGCAAGATGGCAAAGTGCAACTGCCACAGGTCCAACTCCAGGACCTCAAGGGATGTGATGCTGCGAGTGGGAAAACGAACAGAAGCACCACTGATGAGAAGAGCTCACATTTAGCCATGAACTGTAGCCAACAGTGTGAGGACGTTTGCCAGAGTTCAAAGGGGTAACAAGAGCAGAGAACAGAGTCAACTTTGGAACCTGTACCCACACAACAGCAACAAACGCATCAAGGTGACCAACCTGCCTTCGCACCCACTCGAAAAAAACAATGTACTGCATTACTCAACAACCCAGTCTCTGCATCAATCGCAACCTGTATCTTTGACCCTCAAATATTGAAGCTCCTTCAAAGGATGACTCACCTCTGCTTCAGGATCTAAAATGATGGTGTCAATGTCAACTGGAGTGTCTGGTTCTCCTGAAATAGAATAAAACATTTTTACTGGCCTAACCAAGATTAACGATCATTTCTGTACTGAAATACAAAACTGAAGACAATTAAATTCCTTCCACGCAAAGTTTATGCCAGAAATACTAGAAAGTTACACTTGGGTCACAGATCCTTGGCCAGAGCTCGGTACACGGGGGCCTGATTTCCCACATTATTGTCTAGGACCCAGACAATCTTTGAGAGACACGGCCACTTACTCCCTCCAATCTACTTTATGGCACTCGCTGCTCACGATGCAGCCTGCTCTATATGCAGAAGACCAAAAGCTCACCGTTTCCAACTCATCCTCTCACAGACCCGTTCTTTCAATCATCTTGCGACTGACAGATCCACCGGGTTTCACTTGCAATTTGTTTTAATTTCAGATCTGCAGCGTCGCAGCTTTTTCTCCTCTCCGTTTCTTTTTCCCTCGTGCTCTTGTTGTACATGGATCTTTAATGTGTCTTTATCACTTCCTACTTAACATATCCCTTTGTCCATTCTAAACGCCTACATTTTCTCTCTCAACCTTCCATCACCACACTGTTTTATAATAGGCAGTTTGCAAGTCAATTAACACATTAGCTCCCTCTCTAATTGGTCGGTTGGTTCTCTTCCCCCCACCCCCTTTTCCCCCCTCTGCCCCTCTAAATGTAATCTCTTGGCCTTCAGTCTAATTAAGGGTATACACCCGAAATGTCATAACCTGTCTTTTGTCTTTACAGATGTTGACTGACCTGTGTATTTCCAGCTTCTGCACTTTTTCCCTTTACTATAACAAAGATTGAGATTTTTTAGCTCCCCACATTGTATCTTAAATTAGGCACTTTTCCTGAGGTTGTATTTTTTTTTAAAAGGCTTCTTGTGCTCCAAGGTTAAGCCCAGCTAGTGAAGTTAATGGCATTGACTGTCCCCTTTTAAAATGTAGTGTTCCATGCTGGTTTCTCCCAGCACTATCCACGGCCAGCTGGTGACCTGCTCCCCTCCTGGTTTCTGAAGGGACTCACCTTCCCTCACTTTCCAATCGCCTCTCTTCCTGGGAGCTCTCCCGCAGGCACGTTTCTGTGCAGCACATGTTCGATAGTTTCTTCCCACATTATTGTCTAGGACCCAGACAATCTTTTTGAGAGACACGGCCACTTGCTCCCTCCAATCTACTATATGGCACTCGCTGCTCACGATGCAGAAGACCAAAAGCTCACCGTTTCCAACTCATCCTCTCTCACTAACCGTTGGCTCCAGCCTGCTACGTTGCTCCAATCAAACTCGAGATCAGTAACTCCTGGCATTTCTCAGGCCTCTGGTCTCAGCACCGATCTTAACTTCGGACTGCAGCTGCCTCATTTTCCTGCTGCTTTCTCCCATTTATTTTCCCACTTTGCTCCCTTTCATTTCGGAGCTGTTTTACTCACCCAATGAATTTTCAGTCTACCCGAGATGCCTGCCACCCAGGTGCAGAACTTTTTTTTGAAACCTCTTCCGCTGTTTAACGTGTTCCAAGGCCATTAATCCCAATGGCTGATGCACTTTAACAGTCAATGGCATATTGACTCCTTCCCTTTAAACTCTTTACTTTTCTCACTGTTTTTGTTTTACAGTTCTAACTTGTTTTTTCTCTTTCCAGCTATTGACTGCCCTGGTGATGTGTTTTCACCATTATTGGCTTTTAATCCCAGATTTTCAGTACTTGCCGTTTTTTTTTAAAAACTGATGCAGCAAAATTCTGAAGTTGAAGCAAAATGATTTTTCATCACATTTTTTAGTCACACCTTCACTCATGACTCATATACAACTGATCATCCTTAAAAATAAGAATTTTAAAAAATAAATCTAACTATCTCATAAATGATCCAATAAATCTAATGATCTAATAAAAATTAGTAGAGAAGATGTTTCCACTTGTGGGGGAGTCCAAAACCAATAAGGAATTCAGGAGAAACTTCTTTACCCAGGGTGGTGAAAATGCAGAATTCGCTACCACAAAGAGCAGTTGAGGTGAGTAGCACAGATACATTTAAGGGGAAGTGACATAAGTACATGAGGGAGAAAGGAATGGAAGGATATGTTGATAGGATGAGATGAAGTAAGGTGGGAGGAGTATCGTGTGGAGCATAAACACCAGCACAAGACGAGTTGGGCCCAATGGCCTGTTTCTCGCTACAGAAAGTAACAATAAGGATAAAACCGGACAGACCACCCGGCAACAGACCACTAGGCACCGGACACGACAAAGGTAAACCAAGCCCAGTCGACCTGCAAAGTCCTCCTCACGAACATCTGGGGACTGGCGCCAGAATTGGGAGAGCTGTCCCACAGACTAGTCAAGCAACAGCCTGACATAGCCACACTCACAGAATCATACCTTTCAGCCAACGAACCATCACCATCCCTGAGTATGTCCTGTCCCACCGGCAGGACAGACCCACCAGAGGTGGCGGTACAGTGATATACAGTCAGGAGGGAGTGGCTCTGGGAGTCCTCAACATTGACTCCGAACTCCATGAAATCTCATAGCATCAGGTCAAACATGGACGAGGAAACCTCCTGCTGATTACCACCTACCGCCCTCCCTCAGCTGATGAATCAGTCCTCCTCCATGTCGAGCACCACTGGAGGAAGCACAGAGTAGCAAGGGCACAGAATGTACTCTGGGTGGGGGACTTCAATGTCCAGCACCAAGAGTGGCTCGGTAGCACCACTACTGACCGAGCCCTGAATGACACAGCTGCCAGACTGGGCCTGCGGCAGGTGGTAAGTGAACCAACACGAGGGAAAAAACAACTTGACCTCGTCCTCACCAATCTACCTGTCGCAGATGCATCTGTCCATGACAGTATTGGTAGGAGTGATCTTCGCACTGAGGACAACATCCAACGTGTTGTGTGGCACTATCACCGTGCTAAATGGGATAGATTCAGACCAGATCGAACAGCTCAAAACTGGGCATCCATGAGGCGCTGTGGGCCATCAGCAGCAGCAGAATTGTATTCCAGCACAATCTGTAACCTCATGGCCCAGCATATTCCTCACTCTACCATTACCGACAAGCCAGGGGATCAACCTTGATTCAGTGAGGAGTGTAGAAGAGCATGCCAGGAGCAGCACCAGGCCTACTTAAAAATTAGGTGCCAACCTGGTGAAGCTACAACTCAGGACTACATGCGTGTTAAACAGCTGAAGCAACATGCAATAGCAGAGCTAAGCAATTCCACAACCAACGGATCAGATCGAAGCTCTGCAGTCCAGCCACATTCAGTCGTGAATGGTGGTGGACAATTAAACAACTAACGGGAGGAGGAGGAGGCTCCGTGAACATCCCCATCCTCAACGATGGCGGAGTCCAGCACGTGAGTGCAAATGACAAGGCTGAAGTTATTGCAACTACCTTCAGCCAGAAGTGCCGAGTGGATGATCCATCTCGGCCTCCTCCTGATATCCCCACGATCACAGAAGCCAGTCTTCAGCCAATTCAATTCACTCCATATGATATCAAGAAACGGCTGAGTGCACTGGATACAACAAAGACTATGGGCCCCGACAACATCCCAGCTGAAGACTTCTGCTCCAGAACTAGCCGCGCCTCTAGCCAAGCTGTTCCAGTACAGATTCAACACTGACATCTACCAGACAACGTGGAAAGTTGCCCAGGTACGTCCTGTCCACAAAAAGCAGGTCAAATCCAATCCTGCCAATTACCACCCCATCAGTCTACTCTCAATCATTAGCAAAGTGATGGAAGGTGTCGTCGACAGTGCTATCAAGCAGCACTTACTCACCAATAACCTACTCACCGATGCTCAGTTTGGGTTCCGCCAGGACCACTCGGCTCCAGACCTCGTTACAGCCTTGGTCCGAACATGGACAAGACAACTGAATTCCAGAGGTGAGGAGAGAGTGACAGCCCTTGACATCAAGGCAGCATTTGACCGAATGTGGTACCAAGGAGCCTTAGTAAAATTGAAGTCAATGGGAATCAGGGGGAAAACACTCCAGTGGCTGGAGTCATACCTAGCACAAAGGAAGATGGTAGTGGTTGTTGGAGGTGAATCATCTCAGCCCCAGGACGTTGCTGCAGGAGTTCCTCAGGGCAGTGTCCTCGGCCTAACCATCTTCAACTTCTTCATCGATGACCTTCCCTCCAGCATAAGGTCAGAAATGGGGATGTTCGCTGATGATTGCACAGTGTTCAGTTCCATTCGCAACCCCTCAGATAATGAAGCAGTCTGTGCCCAGATGCTGCAAGACCTGGACAACATCCAGGCTTGGGCTGATAAGTGGCAAGTAACATTCACGCCAGACAAGTGCCAGGCAATGACCATCTCCAAGAGAGAGTCTAACCACCTCCCCTTGACATTCAACGGCATTACAATCGCCGAATTCCCCACCATCAATATCCTGGGGGTCATCATTGACCAGAAACACTAACTGGACCAGCCACATAAATACTGTGGCAACAAGAGCAGGTCAGAGGCTGGGTATTCTGCGGCAAGTGACTCACCTCCTGACTCCCCAAAGCCTTTCCGCTATCTACAAGGCACAAGTCAGGGGTCAGGAGTGTGATGGAATACTCTCCACTTGCCTGGATGAATGCAGCTCCAACAACACTCAAGAAGCTCAACACTATCCAGGATAAAGCAGCCTGCTTGATTGGCACCCCATCCACCACCCTAAACATTCACTCCCTTCACCACCGGCGCACTGTGGCTGCAGTGTGCACCATCCACAGGATGCACTGCAGCAACTCGCCAAGGCTTCTTCGACAGCACCTCCCAAACCCACGACCTCTACCACCTGGAAGTACAAGGGTAGCAGGCACATGGGAACAACAGCACCTGCACATTCCCCTCCAAGCAGGCCTGACTCATCTGTAGAAATATAGGGGCCTGTTAGTGCAAACAGCACGGAGTGCGGCAGGACCAAGTGAAACAGCTGTGAGTTCGGTGAGTGTGGGAGTTCGGTGAAGTGGGGGAAGGAGGTGCTGCTTTTCCTAACTTTTTCCACAGAGCGGCGGCGGACCTGAGCGGCAGAAGACCGAGAGTGGGGATAAAAGCAGCAGCAGACCTGCAACTGCAACGTCACAGGTGAGGCAGGAGAGTCCGAGAGGTGAGCACAGTATAAAAGGAGAAACCGAGAGCGGGAGGAGAGTCTGAGAGGTGAACGCAGTGTAAATCTAAGGCAAGTCATGGCAGCAGAGCTCGCACCCGTGATATGCTCCTCCTGCACTATGTGGGAAGTCATGGACGCTACCAGTGTCCCTGGCGACCACGTGTGCAGGAAGTGTGCCCAGCTGCAGCTACTGGCTAACCGCATTTCGGAGCTGGAGCTGCGGGTGGATTCGCTGTGGAGCATCCGTGATGCTGAGACTATCGTGGATAGCACGTTCAGTGAGGTGGTCACACCGCAGGTAAAAATTACACAGATTGAATTTTTTGATGAGGTGACTAAAGTAGTAGACAGGGGAATGTCAATGGATGTTATTTATATGGACTTCCAGAAGGCATTTGATAAGGTCCCACATAAGAGACTGTTAGCTAAGATAGAAGTCCATGGAATCGAGGGAAAAGTACAGACTGGGTTAGGACGTTGGCTGAGTGAAAGGCGACAGAGAGTAGAGATAATGGGTAGGTACTCACATTGGCAGGATGTGATTAGTGGAGTCCCGCAGGGATCTGTCTTGGGGCCTCAATTATTCACAATATTTATTAACGACTTAGATGAAGGTACAGAAAGTCTCATATCTAAGTTTGCCGATGACACAAAGATTGGTGACATTGTAAGCAGTGTAGATGAAAACATAAAATTACAAAGCGATATTGATAGATTAGGTGAATGGGCAAAACTGTGGCAACTTATATTTGATCTTATAATGCAGCAGCCTATATTACAAATTTATATCTTCAAGTTAGCAAATAAAATCTCATTTAAAACATGAGGCCACCTCTGCTTGATCTGGAAGTACTGGTAGCATCAAATCTGCTCACAGCACTGGAAGTGGTGGCAGTAATTGGGGGTCATTAAGTATCTCATGTATATGGACAGTGTTTTGGGATTGGTGCAATTTTTCCTTTGGTATATTGGTACCATGTTGGTGTACAAGGTTACGGGGAGATTTAATAGAGGCATTCAAAATCATGAGGGTTTTGATGGAGTAAATAAGGAGAAACTGTTTCCACTGGCAGAAGGGCCGGTGACCAGAGGACACAGATTTAAGGTAATTGGCAAAAGAGCCAGAGGTGAGATGAGGAGAATTTTTTTTACGCAGCGAGTTATGATGATCTGGAATGCACTGCCTGAAAGGGTGGTGGAAGCAGATTCACTAGTAACTTTCAAAAGGGAATTGGATATATTCTTGAAAAGGAAAAATTTGCAGGGCTTTGGGGAAAGAGCAGGGGAGTGGGACTAATTGGATAGCTCTTTCAAAGAGCCGACACAGGCATTATGTGCCGAATGGCCTCCTTCTGTACTTGAAGATTCTGAGACTCGTAACATTGGGTGCCACATATAGAATAGTTTAGGAAAGCATGTTATTACAAGCACCTCAGAAGCTTCAAATTCTGAAAAGCTTCAGTCTCAACAGTCCTCCTTTGTCTTCCGCTGGAAGACTCCACACAAATGGGAAGGGATCAAAACAAACAAGCAAGGCAACCCAGGCCAGCTTCACATAACCTTGGGCAGTTGGTTGAGAGCAGCATTGCCAAACACCTACACTGGCTGTGGATAAAGCACATCATAGGGTGGTGCATAATACTTACACACCTGGGACTGAGGTAGACTGTAATCCAACAGTTGAATTCAGATTATTTACGCACGGAATGATGTCAATTTGGGAATCCCAGGCTGAATGAGTCCTGCACACTCACTCGCCCAGTTGAGTCCAGTGCGAGGAACAGACGTTTAATTCAATTATATACCGTATTACATAATCTTGGTATTATGCCCATTTTAAGGCAATAGATTATTTTAGTGGAAAAGACTTAAGCAACCAAATTCACAAATTTGGAACACAGTAGATTTGACAAAGACTGTTTTCAGCCATCCATTCCAACTCCTCTGTTCCATGTCTGAGAGATACTCCCATCCCCTCCAACTGCAATCTCACCCTTTCCAGCAGGTCTTTATCACATACCTTCCGTCCGTGATCACCCATACCTTGCTATCACTGCGGTTTCTTCTCATTGCAAGACAGAGTGCTGCAGTACTGGAGCTATTTAAGCATTGCCACCACCCGTGAAAGCGACCCACGACCTCCACTCTAATCCCACAGCGCTGCCCAATGCTGCAGCGTGAGATAAACGTAACGGCACACATTCCCTGGTCTTGTACATGTCTTTTATTTCACTAATTTCTCTCATCGTGCCTCCTTCCGTCTTACACTATCACTTCTGTCACTTTACAGCTCGTTCATTTTCCTGTGAATGTGGTCTTTTTTCCTCCTCTCTTTCCCTCGCTTCGCTCCTCCTTATAAGCTGTTCATCGGAAACACCTTCCCGTTCTGATGAAGGGCTGTGCCTGTAACATCAGCGCTGCTTCCTTTACAGCTGCTGCCTGACCTGCTGAGTGTTTCCAGCATTTTTTGTTTCAGATTTCCAGCATCTGCAGAGTTTTGCTTATAAAACTATTTCAAGACCGGTAAGGTGGGGGGGGGTGGAATTTAAATCTAAAGCTGCTGCCTTTGCCCTCTTCCATTAATGTGGAAAAATAAAGCTGGAGAACGTTTCCCTGAGGAGCAAGTGTCAAATTATTTATTTATTTTTGAAAGCTGGGATCAGGATCCAGGAGCAGTAAGGATCTTATTCCCGTGAGGTTAATGTTACTCAGATATAGGCCCCTGGATAAACCATATTTCCAGCCAAACGTGACTATTCTCTACAAGGCTGTGTTCTAATCTCCTCAGCCTACTTCCAGTGTGAAGGGAGAGGAGGATGAAGAAGAATTTTTCCTTTAAGTTCAAAAAGGGTAGTCGTCCATGACCAATATTGCTGAAATCATGGTGTGGAGGGATGAGATTGAGATACAGGCTGTAATCTAAAGAGGGAGATGGGGTGACAAGGTAACGGTGTCCTTGTGAGGTAGTATAGTTGAGGCAGTGGGACCAATCCCATAAAGTGAGAGGGCAACTCAAGATTGGCCATGATGCAGCAGGATGACCAATAAAAGTCGCAGCATTCCAGAGGGAGGGGGAACAACTTCAGAGGCAAGACCACTTCGGCAAGAATCCTGGTAGCGCGTTTAATTGAGCGAGGCCGGGGAGCTGCCATCTCAGTCGAGAGATGCGTGGTCAGGCACATCAGGAATGGAGAATTTAGAGGACAGCACAAAATGGAACGAGTTCATTGCTTCCAATAACACCTTTGTAAATCGTCTGTAAAATGTAAAATTACAGAAGTTCAGTACCTGCTGCGTTACCGCCAGTTCCCCTCAATCTTATATTCTGAGACAACTCGTCAATCGTTCCTTTTCTTCGTCCATCTTCATCACCAGACTCTTCAGATTCCACTCGTCTGTCAACTGCCAAACATGACATGGTTACTGTATTCCAAACTGAAATTTTTATCTTGCTAATCTTCATCAGCCTGCCCCCTGCTACCAGACCCTCTCTCCAGTCACTCCCTCTCCATCCACCGTTGCACCCCCACCTCACTCCCTCTCCATCCCCCGTTGCACCCCCACCTCACTCCCTCTCCATCCCCCTTTCTGTCGATCTATCTCTCTCTCTCTCTCTCTCTCTCTCTTCCCCCCCCCCCACCCCCCCATCTATCTATATCCCGGCCCCCTCCCTCTCTCTATCTATCTCGGACCCTCTCTCTCTCTCTCTCTCTCTCTCCATCCATCCATCTCGGACCCTCTCTCTCTCTCTCCATCCATCCATCCATCTCGGACCCCCTCTCTCTCTCTCCATCCATCCATCCATCTCGGACCCCCTCTCTCTCTCTCCATCCATCCATCCATCTCGGACCCCCTCTCTCTCTCCATCCATCTCGGAACCCCTCTCCCTCTCCATCCATCTCGGAATCCCTCTCCCTCTCCATCCATCTCGGACCCCCTCTCCCTCTCCATCCATCTCGGCCCCTCTCCCCCTCCCTCTCCACATCCCGGTCCCCCTCTCCCCCTCCCCCTCCCTCTCCCTCTCCCGGTCCCCCTCCCCCTCCCTCTCCCTCTCCCCCTCCCCCCTCCCCCTCCCTCCCTCTCCCCCTCCCTCTCCTTCTCCACATCCCGGTCCCCCTCTCCCCCTCCACATCCCGGTCCCCCTCTCCCCCTCCACATCCCGGTCCCCCTCTCCCCCTCCACATCCCGGTCCCCCTCTCCCCCTCCACATCCCGGTCCCCCTCTCCCCCTCCACATCCCGGTCCCCCTCTCCCCCTCCACATCCCGGTCCCCCTCTCCCCCTCCCTCTCCACATCCCGGTCCCGGTCCCCCTCTCCCCCTCCACATCCCGGTCCCCCTCTCCCCCTCCACATCCCGGTCCCCCTCTCCCTCTCCCCCTCCCTCTCCCCCTCCCTCTCCACATCCCGGTCCCCCTCTCCCCCTCCCTGTCCCCCTCCCGGTCCCCCTCTCCCCCTCCCGGTCCCCCTCTCCCCCTCCCTCTCCACCTCCCGGTCCCCCTCTCCCCCTCCCCCTCCCGGTCCCCCTCTCCCCCTCCCTCTCCCTCTCCACATCCCGGTCCCCCTCTCCCCCTCCCTATCCCGGTCCCCCTCTCCCCCTCCACATCCCGGTCCCCCCTCTCCCCCTCCCCCTCCACATCCCGGTCCCCCTCTCCCCCTCCCTCTCCACATCCCGGTCCCCCTCTCCCCCTCCCTCTCCACATCCCGGTCCCCCTCTCCCCCTCCCTCTCCACATCCCGGTCCCCCTCTCCCCATCCCTCTCCACATCCCGGTCCCCCTCTCCCCCTCCCTCTCCACATCCCGGTCCCCCTCTCCACATCCCTCTCCACATCCCGGTCCCCCTCTCCCCCTCCCTCTCCACATCCCGGTCCCCCTCTCCCCCTCCCTCTCCACATCCCGGTCCCCCTGTCCCCCTCCCTCTCCCCCTCCACATCCCGGTCCCCCTCTCCCCCTCCACATCCCGGTCCCCCTCTCCCCCTCCACATCCCGGTCCCCCTCTCCCTCTCCCCCTCCCTCTCCACATCCCGGTCCCCCTCTCCCCCTCCCTCTCCACATCCCGGTCCCCCTCTCCCCCTCCCGGTCCCCCCTCTCCCCCTCCCGGTCCCCCCTCTCCCCCTCCCGGTCCCGGTCCCCCTCTCCCCCTCCCTCTCCACATCCCGGTCCCCCTCTCCCCCTCCCTCTCCACATCCCGGTCCCCCTCTCCACATCCCTCTCCACATCCCGGTCCCCCTCTCCCCATCCCTCTCCACATCCCGGTCCCCCTCTCCCCCTCCCTCTCCACATCCCGGTCCCCCTCTCCACATCCCTCTCCACATCCCGGTCCCCCTCTCCCCCTCCCTCTCCACATCCCGGTCCCCCTCTCCCCCTCCCTCTCCACATCCCGGTCCCCCTGTCCCCCTCCCTCTCCCCCTCCCTCTCCCCCTCCACATCCCGGTCCCCCTCTCCCCCTCCACATCCCGGTCCCCCTCTCCCCCTCCACATCCCGGTCCCCCTCTCCCTCTCCCCCTCCCTCTCCACATCCCGGTCCCCCTCTCCCCCTCCCTCTCCACATCCCGGTCCCCCTCTCCCCCTCCCGGTCCCCCTCTCCCCCTCCCGGTCCCCCTCTCCCCCTCCCGGTCCCGGTCCCGGTCCCCCTCTCCCCCTCCCTCTCCACATCCCGGTCCCCCTCTCCCCCTCCCTCTCCACATCCCGGTCCCCCTCTCCCCCTCCCTCTCCACATCCCGGTCCCCCTCTCCCCCTCCACATCCCGGTCCCCCTCTCCCCCTCCACATCCCGGTCCCCCTCTCCCCCTCCCTCTCCACATCCCCGTCCCCCTCTCCCCCTCCCTCTCCACATCCCGCTCCCCCTGTCCCCCTCCCCCTCCCTCTCCCCATCCCGGTCCCCCTCTCCCCCTCCCTCTCCCCCTCCCCCTCCCTCTCCACATCCCGGTCCCCCTCTCCCCCACCCTCTCCCTCTCCACATCCCGGTCCCCCTCTCCCCCTCCACATCCCGGTCCCCCTCTCCCCCTCCACATCCCGGTCCCCCTCTCCCCCTCCACATCCCGGTCCCCCTCTCCCCCTCCACATCCCGGTCCCCCTCTCCCCCTCCACATCCCGGTCCCCCTCTCCCCCTCCACATCCCGGTCCCCCTCTCCCCCTCCACATCCCGGTCCCCCTCTCCCCCTCCACATCCCGGTCCCCCTCTCCCCCTCCACATCCCGGTCCCCCTCTCCCCCTCCACATCCCGGTCCCCCTCTCCCCCTCCACATCCCGGTCCCCCTCTCCCCCTCCACATCCCGGTCCCCCTCTCCCCCTCCACATCCCGGTCCCCCTCTCCCCCTCCACATCCCGGTCCCCCCTCTCCCCCTCCACATCCCGGTCCCCCCTCTCCCCCTCCCTCTCCACATCCCGGTCCCGGTCCCCCTCTCCCCCTCCACATCCCGGTCCCCCTCTCCCTCTCCCCCTCCCTCTCCACATCCCGGTCCCCCTCTCCCCCTCCCGGTCCCCCTCTCCCCCTCCCGGTCCCCCTCTCCCCCTCCCGGTCCCCCTCTCCCCCTCCCGGTCCCCCTCTCCCCCTCCCGGTCCCCCTCCCGGTCCCCCTCTCCCCCTCCCCCTGCCGGTCCCCCTCCCTCTCCCTCTCCACATCCCGGTCCCCCTCTCCCCCTCCCTCTCCACATCCCGGTCCCCCTCTCCCCCTCCCTCTCCACATCCCGGTCCCCCTCTCCACATCCCTCTCCACATCCCGGTCCCCCTCTCCACATCCCTCTCCACATCCCGGTCCCCCTCTACCCCTCCCTCCACCCATCCCGGTCCCCCTCTCCCCCTCCCTCTCCACATCCCGGTCCCCCTCTCCCCCTCACTCTCCACATCCCGGTCCCCCTCTCCCTCTCCCCATCCCCCTCTCCCTCTCCCCCTCCCTCTCCCCCTCTCCCCCTCCCCCTCCCTCTACCCCTCCCTCTACCCCTCCCTCTCCCCCTCTCCCCCTCTCCACATCCCGGTCCCCCTCTCCCCCTCCCTCTCCACATCCCCGGTCCCCCTCTCTCCCTCTCCCTCCCCCTCCCCCTCCCTCCCCACATCCCGGTCCCCCTCTCCCTCTCCCCATCCCGGTCCCCCTCTTCCTCTCCCCCTCCCCCTCCCGGTCCCGGTCCCCCTCTCCCCCTCCCCCTCCCCCTCCCCCTCCCTCTCCCTCTCCCTCTCCCCATCCCGCTCCCCCTCTCCCCCCATCCCGCTCCCCCTCTCCCCCCAACCCGCTCCCCCTCTCCCCCCATCCCGCTCCCCCTCTCCCCCCATCCCGCTCCCCCTCTCCCCCCATCCCGCTCCCCATCCCGCTCCCCCTCTCCCCCCATCCCGCTCCCCCTCTCCCCCCATCCCGCTCCCCCTCTCCCCCCATCCCGCTCCCCCTCTCCCCACATCCCGCTCCCCCTCTCCCCACATCCCGCTCCCCCTCTCCCCCTCTCCCCCCATCCCGCTACCCCTCTCCCCCCATCCCGCTCCCCCTCTCCCCCTCCCTCTCTCTCCATCCCGCTCCCCCTCCCTCTCCCTCTCCCTCTCCCTCTCTCTCCATCCCGCTCCCCCTCCTGCTCCCTCTCCCTCCATCCCGCTCCCCCTCTTTCTCCCTCTCCCTCCATCCCGCTCCCCCTCTCTCTCCCTCTCCCTCTCTCTCCATCCCGCTCCCCCTCTCTCTCCATCCCGCTCCCCCTCTCTCTCCATCCCGCTCCCCCTCTCTCTCCATCCCTTCATCCCGCTCCCCCTCTCTCTCCCTCTCCCTCCATCCCGCTCCCCCTCTCCCTCCATCCCGCTCCCCCGCCCTCTCCATCCCGCTCCCCCGCCCTCTCCATCCCGCTCCCCCGCCCTCTCCATCCCGCTCCCCCGCCCTCTCCATCCCGCCCTCTCCATCCCCCTCCCCCTCCTTCCCGCTCCCCCTCCCCCTCCCTCCCGCTCCCCCTCCCTCCCGCTCCCCCTCCCTCCCCCTCCCGCTCCTTCCCCCTCCCGCTCCTTCCCCCTCCCGCTCCTTCCCCCTCCCGCCTCCCTCCCGCTCCCGCTCCCCCTCCCTCCCGCTCCCGCTCCCCCTCCATCCCGCTCCCTCTCCCTCCCCTTCCCCCTCCCCCTCCTTCCCGCTCCCCCTCCCTCTCCATCCCGCTCCCCCTCCATCCCCTTCCCCCTCCCCCTCCTTCCCGCTCCCTCTCCATCCCCCTCCCCCTCCTTCCCGCTCCCCCTCCATCCCCCCCCCCCTCCCTGCATCTCCCCCCCCCCTCCATCCCCCCCCCCCTCCATCCCGCTCCCCCTCCATCCCCCCCCCCCTCCATCCCCCCCCCCCTCCATCCCCCCCCCCCCTCCATCCCGCTCCCCCTCCATCCCGCTCCCCCTCCATCCCGCTCCCCCTCCATCCCGCTCCCCCTCCATCCCGCTCCCCCTCCATCCCGCTCCCCCTCCCCCTCTCTCCATCCCGCTCCCCCTCCCCCTCTCTCCATCCCGCTCCCCCTCCCCCTCTCTCTCCCTCTCCCTCCCTCTCTCTGCATCCCGCTCCCCATCCCGCTCCCCCTCTCTCTCCCTCTCTCTGCATCCCGCTCCGCCTCTCTCTCCCTCTCTCCCGCTCCCTCTCCATCCCCCCCCCTCTCTCCATCCCCCCCCTCTCTCCATCCCCCCCCTCTCTCCATCCCCCCCCTCTCCCCATCCCCCCCCTCTCCCCATTCCCCCCCTCTCCCCATCCCCCCCTCTCTCTCCCCATCCCCCCCTCTCTCTCCCCATCCCCCCCTCTCTCTCCCCATCCCCCCCTCTCTCTCTCCATCCCCCCCTCTCTCTCCCCATCCCCCCCTCTCTCTCTCCATCCCCCCCTCTCTCTCTCCATCCCCCCCTCTCTCTCTCCATCCCCCCCTCTCTCTCTCCATCCCCCCCTCTCTCTCTCCATCCCCCCCCTCTCTCCATCCCCCCCTCTCTCCATCCCACTCCCCCTCTCTCTCCCCCTCTCTCTCCATCCCGCTCCCCCCCTCTCTCCATCCCCCCCTCTCTCCATCCCCCCCTCTCTCCATCCCCCCCTCTCTCCATCCCCCCCTCTCTCCATCCCCCCCTCTCTCCATCCCCCCCTCTCTCCATCCCCCCCTCTCTCCATCCCCCCCTCTCTCCATCCCCCCCTCTCTCCATCCCCCCCTCTCTCCATCCCCCCCTCTCTCCATCCCCCCCTCTCTCCATCCCCCCTCTCTCTCCATCCCGCTCCCCCCTCTCTCCCTCTCTCTCCATCCCACTCCCCCTCTCTCCCCCTCTCTCTCCATCCCGCTCCCCCTCTCTCCCCATCCCGCTCCCCCTCTCTCCATCCCGCTCCCCCTCTCTCCATCCCGCTCCCCCTCTCTCTCCCTCTCTCTCCATCCCGCTCCCCCTCTCTCTCCCTCTCTCTCTGCATCCCGCTCCCCCTCCATCCCCCTCGCTCCCCCCCTCTCTCCATCCCCCCCTCTCTCCATCCCCCCCCCCCCCCTCCATCCCCCCCCCCCCCTCTCCATCCCCCCCTCTCTCCATCCCGCTCCCCCTCTCTCCCTCTCTCTCCATCCCGCTCCCTCTCTCTCCATCCCGCTCCCTCTCCCCCTCCATCCCGCTCCCCCTCCATCCCGCTCCCCCTCCATCCCCCTCCATCCCCCTCCCCCTCCATCCCCCTCCCCCTCCATCCCCCTCCATCCCCCTCCCCCTCCATCTCCATCCCCCGCTCCCCCCCTCTCTCCCCCCCTCTCTCCATCCCTCGCTCCCCCCCTCTCTCCATCCCTCGCTCCCCCCCTCTCTCCATCCCTCGCTCCCCCCCTCTCTCCATCCCTCGCTCCCCCCCTCTCTCCATCCCTCGCTCCCCCCCTCTCTCCATCCCTCGCTCCCCCCCTCTCTCCATCCCTCGCTCCCCCCCCTCTCTCCATCCCTCGCTCCCCCCCCTCTCTCCATCCCTCGCTCCCCCCCTCTCTCCATCCCTCGCTCCCCCCCTCTCTCCATCCCTCGCTCCCCCCCTCGCTCCCCCCCTCGCTCCCCCCCTCGCTCCCCCCCTCGCTCCCCCCCTCGCTCCCCCCCTCGCTCCCCCCCTCGCTCCCCCCCTCGCTCCATCCCTCGCTCCATCCCTCGCTCCCCCCCTCGCTCCCCCCCTCGCTCCATCCCTCGCTCCCCCCCTCTCTCCATCCCTCGCTCCCCCCCTCTCTCCATCCCTCGCTCCCCCCCTCTCTCCATCCCTCGCTCCCCCCCTCTCTCCATCCCTCGCTCCCCCCCTCTCTCCATCCCTCGCTCCCCCCCTCTCTCCATCCCTCGCTCCCCCCCTCTCTCCATCCCTCGCTCCCCCCCTCTCTCCATCCCTCGCTCCCCCCCTCTCTCCATCCCTCGCTCCCCCCCTCTCTCCATCCCTCGCTCCCCCCCTCTCTCCATCCC